>NW_018021299.1:19446-24084 GCF_002006095.1 Pseudomyrmex gracilis | reverse complement strand
ATGCGTTGTTTCCCAGTCGCATTTCCACCTTTGTAAAGTGTTGGTCGGGATGGCTAGTGTGGATATCCACGATCAACATTGAGCGACCTATTTTTTACAATATAATCTGTAAGTGACTCTGTATATTTTGTATTTTTTGCGATTTTTGTTCAAATCTTTTTTGTAATTTTTATTCTTTGTATTCTAATATTTGTTTTTACACGTTATTTATTGTAGATATGCATTTGAAAAGGACCTAATACAAGGTCGAAAGCGTTCATGCTTATTTATTTATTTAATTGTATAATAAACGGATTTAATCACATACACTCTAACAACAGTGTTATTGCTTCAATAGCCAAGATTCATTATTTATTTGAAATTTCTTGAAGCTTTATACTATCATCTTTACATATATATTTAATTCACTAAACCATGAATTGTCTTGTCGAACATAAGTTGTGATAATTTCAAATAAAAGATAATGTTAAAAAAAGATGAAACAGGCAATCCTCATTTACTTTAATTGAATATAATCTGAATTTCTTTGTACCAAGTATTTCATCCAATCAAACTGCTTATTTTTACAAGCAGACAAAATATTGCGTTGTCCTATTGTGTTGTACATTCAAAGTTACCTGTATTTAAGCAAATTATAATTTTGTTAAAACAACTAAATTGTCTTTCGGTAATAATTTAATTATTATATCTATTGAAACATGATATCTTCTTACATTAATCAATATTTCATTGACAGCCCGTGACCGCTGCATATAGTTGAATCCAAATACTATTTTGTTACTTCAACAACTTTTTTTTCTCAGTGTACATATGCGAATTTCTTACAATTTCTTCTCGATATTAAACTTCATTTATCTCTTTTGGGCAAACTGTGATGTCTCAAATTTCTGCTATTAAGTAACGTGGAAATTAAGCAAATAGCGAGCTTTCCGAAAGCTTATTCAGCAAATTTGAACGCGTTTATTTGATCTCGAGAGAGAGAGAGAGAGAGAAAGAGAGAGAGAGAGAGGAATTACGGAAACGTTTCAATATTTTTGATTAAAGACAAGTTAACTCCGGTCGCTTGTGTGACATCCTGTACATATATATCTCCTCTCTTTTCTTTCAATATTTTTTCTATCCAACAATCGAACAAGCATTATCTTCTCGAAACTACTCCCAGCGTAAAAGAATTGATTCGTCAATCTGTCACGTCAGGATCTTTAGCTCTGACAACGGCGCAATCGGTATTCCTGTTATTTATGCTTAACGTCTTAACTAAAAATCTTGTGTACTTTTTGAGTGCAAAGATATCAAAAAGTTGAGATCTGCATTTTCTACGATACATTTTTACGTCGGAACTCTCCATCAAAAGTATGTTAGTTAATATTATGCATCTTTATAATGCTCTCTTCTTCTCCTTTAAAAAAACTGTTTATTTCTAACAATTAAATCCTATTGAAGCTCGATAAATTACTAAACTAAGAAATATATTTACGGTCATCCGAGCCGATCGCAGGATGTTGTGCGGAAAACTGCGTATATATATGTATATGTTTATTTCTATGTTCTAGGTTTCTATTCTATTTCTATTTTTTAATCCACTCCAATTGTTACATTCAGAATCGTATCAATGAAAATTCGAGATAATCGGTATACCTATATACCGATGCGCGTGGTTTGTACGCTGCTATATGTATTTTTGTTTCGGTTAACCCTTTGATACCGCAGTGTATAATTTAACATGAGTGCACGGCGTGTGTGTTAGTTGCCTTTGTTATGCGCGAGACAACAATATAGTCTTCGATATTGAATCCGAGTGGTCACGAAGTGACCATAATTAATTCTCACAGGCGAATTACGCGCGCATCGATATTAAATTTATGACCGCGATAGCGCGATTGTCATTACACGATAAAAAAAATAAGTCGATAGATCACAAGCATTTGAACTACACACGGTCGTAGATCGCGAGCGTTGCGGCGTTAATCGGTAATTATACACTATTATAACTATTATTGTTTTTTCCCATGTAATCTCCTCCGTTAACTCGATATGTGCATACATTTGACAGAGTTTGCTTGCCGGAGGGAAATTCACGTCTCCCAGCGAGAGAATTACGAATTTCCAACGGGTTAATAGGAAGGTAATGAAATGAAAAGAGGAAGGAGAAAGGCGCGCGCGGAGAAGCAGGAAAAATACGACACAGAGAAGGTCATAATCATCGAGCACGCGCGCGAATCGGAGGCAGACGGCAACCAAGGTTGAGCAAGACAATATTCCTTCTACGGACGGACACCGTGAGACAATAATTGAGAATCGCGAAGAATATTCTTCTCTCATATACGATCAATCCCAATAATATACTATATATTTTTTTAATCCTGATACAATTACGCGGAACGTGAATCCTTTGCGCGCGCATTTTGCGCGTTAAAAAGCAATTTATTAATTTTTCGAGATTACATGTGTCGTAGGTTAAATGTTAAATTTCCATACGATATGTATTTTGAAATTCATTGAGACGCGTTCGCGCTGCTCAAAATACTCCCTGCGACAATCTCGAAAATTCGAGAGGATGGTTTTAACGATCGAGTTCTTCTCACTTCACGAAACATACCGACTGCAGGTAAACAGATTTCGTATATATCTTAGAAAAAAACTGCACAGAAAATTTCATTTGAATAAAGTTTTTAAGGAGGTTTGGGACGTTTTTCAAAAATGACAAAAGTGTTTAAAAAACTTTAGAATCTTGTTCTTGGTCATAAAATAAAGTTTTACAATTTTTTTCAATATTTGTTTCCACGGAAAGTTTCGAGAAAATTGTTGATGAAAACTCGATAATTTCAGACTTTTAACATGGGTTCTTATGGGACTCATACTTTAACTGATAAAAAAAGTAAGGTGAAAATGACACAGGTATTTGAAAAAATTTGTACCGGTAGATTAACAATTTAGGAATCACTGTGCAAAAGATGAAAGCATCTTTCTGTGCAATTAAAGACGTAAACAATTGTTAGAACATCAAAATCGACGATTCTTGGATGCATGACGAAAACGTGGCAACAGTGCAATCAGCTGGTCATTTACTGTATAGAGTACTGTTCAGCAGAACAAGCTGCCTTATAGCACTCGAACGTGATTGGCTCTTTAACTTTTAGAACCAACAAATCAACATCGATTGTTACTACCTTCTTCTACAATATTTTGAAGTAATAACGAGTTTGTACACTTCGAACACTTCATGTTATTAGCCATGTGTTTGAAATTTATTATTCAATTTCCATCTACTGGATATTCCTCTTTTAAAGCTTTACTAGAACTACTAGACATTGTTTTGTTTCTTTTTCCAATTTCTGAACATTTTACTTTGTGTTCATATTGTTTTTTTGTCCCAAATTTGCCCTTCCACCTATAACGTGCCATATTCAAGGTTATACGCGTACTTATAAATTTTGCGTTGTTGCCAAATGTAAATTGTATAAATGTCGATAAAGTAGGTATCATCTGATTCCCCTTTCTCCCCTGATTAACAGTCCCAAATCTCCTTAAGAGCAAAAAACTGCAGTAAAACTGTGTTGCAGTTATTGGTCCATTTTACCAAAATTTCAGTTGACATTACGTCACTCCCTACGTATAATCCCGTAACTCCAAAACGCAAATTTTAGAGGAGAGCAGTTTAAAAGTTTGAAGCTTCATATAGTTTCCCTAGTTAAGGGATCTTTCGGCTTTAAATTTTTACCTTATTTATGAATATTTTTTTTTAATACTTGGTGACCACAAAGAACATGACTTTCTGAGTGTCACTATGCAATAAACTGAAAATCCCATATGTGACACTTATGTAATTATACGTAGGGAGTGACGATTATATATACATATATATATAATATATGTATAATATATATATATATATATATATTATATATATATATATATATATATATATATATATAAATGCAAAATAATACATCAAAGACAAATTTGAATCAAATTGGAATCGGACACACGCATGTCGCGCTGAATGTCACCTGAAGTTTTATATATATATATATATATATATATATGTATATATATATATAGTATATACAGATATATCGCATTCGTGAAGTAAAGGGAAACAAAATTTTTAAGTTGCTTGTAAAATAAATAGTAATTCAAATAATAGCGAGTAAGTTTCAAATAATAATGCCGATTACGTAACGCAGACTGATCATTGTGTAATAGTTTTTTACAATGTAAAATCGTACCTGTGACGCTGTCACACAACGGTAGAATCGTTAACGACTTCCGTTATGTCATAATATCAAACATTTTTATTCAAACAAAACTTTACTATAAATAAACAAATCAACTTTATCGTAAAATTTTGAACAAACTGTATTACAATTACGTAAAATGTAAACATACTATTACGTAATAAAAGTAATAACAATTTTTATCTTTAATAACGCATGTTTCATATATAAATAAAATGTCGCACAATGTACTAAAATTTTTATTGTATAGCGAAAAAGAAACGCGATATAAAACATACAAAACTCAAGCGTTTCAAGCTGTTAACGTATTAAAGAACGTAATGGAATACTTGAATATATATGCAAATATTAAGTAAGACTTAACAACATCTATCGATCAAATCAATATATATATATATAT
>NW_018021299.1:11612-18047 GCF_002006095.1 Pseudomyrmex gracilis | reverse complement strand
GGTTCAGATTGAAAAATCGAATATTCCAAAATCTTTATCCTCGGCAACCTTTTCGCAAAGTGAGATCTCTTTGAACGACTTGAAACAAGCAACAGTCGGTTCATTGGCCAGGCCACTTGTCGCCTTGAAAGCAATCGCCCCGTGCTCGCATTCCGCGTGCAACGCAAGAAAGAGAAAAAGAGAGAGAAAGAAGAAGAGAGAGAGAGAAAGAAAGAGAGAAAAAGAAAGAGAGAAGAGAGAGAAGAGAGAAGTTGTCTCGCCGGCTGATAATTTAATAACTTGACCATAATTTACAGCCCGCCAATCTCCCTCTCTCTTTCCTTCTTTCCTTAATCAATTTATCGCGCTTACAGACAAGACGCTTCGTGTGTGACTACTTTTGCAATAAGCGCACAACACACTCTAACTGATGATTTATTTTCTTTTGTACATATACATGTAAAAAAAGAAAGTAGTAGAGAGAAATCAAAATCTTTATTTCCAGTTGTAATTAAAAGTACGTTTTTTTTTTGTTCTTTCGACAAAACGTACAGCAAAATAAATGAGAAAAAAATGTTTGGAGAAAAGTTTTACCAAATTTTTGTGCAAACTTGTAAATAGATCTCATATGAGACGCGCATTTATACAGAGATCGATACTTTTTTTAAACAAAATTGAGGAAAGTTTACGCGAATTACAGAGAGAGAATTGCTGCTTTTTGTTGCATTGGTCTGTGTCGAGTATGCGCTTCGATTGCGCGCGCGCGCACAGACGCACATACGCGAAGCCGCAATAGCGTTAGAGCTAGCGGGAAAACTTTCACTCGAATAACAAACGTAAACAAGATGCGGCTGTGCACGCGACGCGGTTTGGCCGTGATTTGTCTAATTATTTGTTTGCAACCGCGACAGCAAAAAAAAAGTAAGACATTTTTAAGGGTTTCGGAAGCCGCACATGTCAATCATGAGTCAGAAAGTCGTTTCAAAGCAAATTATTTATTGAAATCTTGCGGCGTCTTGAAAAATTTCATTAATAACACGCGACTAAGTATCGTAATATTGTCCTAATTATATATTAGGTCTACCGGAAAGTTCTGTCCGTTTTTGAAATAAAACAAAATACAAATTTTTCTGAATTTTTCAAAAATGGGATATACAAATTGCCCTCACGCTGGCAAGAAATCATTAATAATAATGGCAATTATATTAATAAAGTTTATTGACGGTAAGAAAAATTTGTATTTTGTTTTATTTCAAAAACGGACAGAACTTTCCGGTAAACCTAATAATAATCAATTAAATATTATATATTGATTCTGCACACCATCCTGCAACGGCCCATTTATTGCCTATTAAAATATAATATATTGGTATTACCAACAAGGGCCTGAGGACATCCCTCATTTTTTCACTGTGTTTCTAATAATAATCACTAAATCAGTACAAATGGCTTATATACTCAAGTTACAAGATTCTTCGAATTTATTTTGTTTGTAAACGCAATATTGAAATCCTGTCAACATAGATTTCGCGTTAATATAAAATGCCTCTCTGATTTGATTTGGTGTAAATTCTCGTTCGTAATGACGATATACGTGAATAAGATTGAATAAAACAAGTCTTCCGATAACTTTGTATCGTAAATCGCAGAAACGAACGACCAGTTGTACAGCCAATTACAGCGCGATAAGCACATGGAAGAAGAATATTGAGATAAGAAATTTGTGTGACTCCGCCAGCTTCTGCTATACTCAGCAACTGTGCAAGCGAGTTTGTTTGTACTTATAGTCTGTTTTTAGAAGCGCAATCGCGTTGCACCAAATCGCGAATCTTATCGTTAATGTAGCAGATATTATAAAGTAGCGTATAGTACGTATGTTACAATCTTTCTTTAAAACGGGTTTTATGAAATCTTAAAAATCTTATCTATTTATTTTCTGACTTATGAATCTATGCTATATATTTTATAAAGCAACTTATACCGCATTATTTAGTTATTAAGTATCATTATCAGAATAATCATTACATTTTTTTTCGTGAATATTTTAATGAATCGCTTTATTTATAGCGACAAAAGATCTTCTTTCTTGCGCAGGAAAAAGATAAAAAGCGATTTCGCGCAAACGCTTTGGTCGCTACGGTCGACGCCGTAAGCGGGTAACGAGCAGGAAATGAAAAACCGGGTTTTCCCGTGGCCGTTGTGTATTAATAGACTTCTCCTCCTCCTCCCCCTTCTTCCGCGCGCATCGCACAGTTACACGGGGACCCCGCGATGGCTCATACAAGAGACGAGGGGGCCCCCGTCGTAACGACGCGGATGTAACTATGTGGCCGCATGTCGGACGTAACGGCACTGTCGACCACGTGCGCCGGATATTTCCGTGAGGTCGCCACGTTCGAAACAACCTCGACGACGAAGAATTTATCGAGGATACTACCGCGAGACATCGCGGTTATGTGTATTCCGCGCGATATACGATCCCGATTATGTTTGACGCTTGCGTAAAATGCAATATTCTTTCTACGCCTGCTGTATACATTTCGACATATTGTAATATTTTTAAGAATCGCGACTGAAAATGTATATTTTATTTTAACGCACGCGCGCGCGCACGACACACACAAGTTTGGGTATTTAGTTAATTACTGTTCGTTTATATATATATATATATATATATTTATATTTATATATATATATATATTTATATTTATATATTATATATTATTATATTTATATTTATATATTATTTATATATGTATATATATATATATATATATATATATATAAACAAACAGTAATTAACTAAATATCAAACTTGTGTGTGTCGTGCGCGCGCGCGCGTGTTAAAATAAAATATACATTTTCAGTCGCGATTCTTAAAAATATTACAATATGTCGAAATGTACAGCAGGCGTAGAAAGAAAAAAAAAATATATATATATATATATATATATATATATATATATTTTATATAAAACCACAAATGCATCTTCAAAGTGCTGGTGCACGTCTCACAAGATCGAGAAGCTGCGCGCCGTCTGTCTCTCGTCAGATGTTTGCTCAGATGTGAGCCGTGCATAATTCCTCTCGCAATGATATAGCGCACTTATTAATGGCGCCACGCGCGTCGCATATTTTCGAGGCGCAGTCGGAATAACCCCGGTGACGAGAATTTATTGGGGATTCTGCTAGAAGAGAAGAAGAGAGAGAGAGAGAGAGAGAAACCAATGTCGCCGGTATTTACAGTTCTCGGTGGTTGTGCGGCAACCATAGACGTATAATATATAGACTGCGCGTTCCCTTACTTTTGCCATGTTAAGAAAATGATCTTCAACGTCGAGAGAGACAGCTGGTGTTGAACAGTAGCCTCATCTTTGTCTAGCGAAGTAGTGGGGGAAAAAGAAGTCTTCGCGCCGATTGATAGAATAGTAGTGGAAAAGTGGGGATAGAAAAATAGTGGGGGTGAAGAAGAGTGAAAGAGATTAAGGGGTGATGGTAGGTGATGGTAGGTTATAGGTGGTACGAGACAGTAGGCCCTGATCCCACCACAGACATTGATAGACAGAGAAAGAGTTACTGTTCAAAGTATGTTGTCTCTCTCAACATGTTGAAGACATCTTTTCAGCCAAACGCGCAGTCTATATATTATACGTCCATGGCGGCAACAGAGTCGGAGAAACGGCTTTGAGACTGGCGCGAAGAGAAAAGGAATACCCCTAGGGTGGCAAAGTGTGCGAGACGCAAAAGAGAAGGATAGAAACATTCCGAGGCCTAGATCGATGCCGTGTTATCAAATCACGTTCTCCGTCTCTCTCTCTCTTTCTCTCTCTCTCTCTCTCTCTCTCTCTCTTTCTCTCTCTATCTTTCGTATCCCGTTTCGTCTCTCATATACTTTTACGTTTTCTTATTCAATAAAATTCGAGATTTCGTCACTCCCTACGTATAATCCCGTAACTTCAAAACACAAATTTTAGAGGAGAGCAGTTTAAAAGTTTAAAGCTTCATATAGTTTCCCTAGTTAAGGGATCTTTCGGTTTTAAATTTTTACCATACTTATGAATAGTTTTTTTTAATACCTGGTGACCACAAAGAACATGACTTTCTGAGTGTCACTATGCAATAAACTGAAAATCCCATATGTGACACTTATGTAATTATACGTAGGGAGTGATGATTTGTACATCATAATAATTAAGATATTTTTTTGCATATTTTAGAGATTCCTATTTATTTCTTGCGAGAAAAGAATTGTTCGCTGATAGATGTTTGATATACATATCTAAAACTGATGTTTTATACATGCATGTTTTGGAGATCTGCTTGTTGTAAAACAAAAGATATAAATTTTATTTTAAATAATTTACATGTGAATTTCATACATGTGTATATATATATATATACATGCACGCTTATTCCTGCACAACAACCTGAGAATGGCTCGTATTGGCCTATTTAATCTTAGATGGCTCATATTAGCCTCTTCATTCTTAGTTTCAATTTTATTTTGTATTATTTGCTTAATTTTCAAGTTAATTACAGCCATATTAAGTAAGAAGATCAACAAAACGCGTGTTCTTATTTAATTTCAATCTTCACTGATAAGTGTCTTAATTGTGAAGTTTCAATTTGTGTGCGAATAAAGGTAAAGGCATTCCGTCCATGAAAACTCAAGTTGACACACTTGCCAACGCATGCATTCGGGTCACAACGCGTCGCATAAATATCTTATCTTTTGCATATATACATATAATCGATCGCCGCGTAGATTATTATAATTGCCGACAAAAACTATGAAATCGTGAATATAAATACATATAGCTATGTTAAGAGTTTCACGCGAGTATCTACTTGCAAAATCATCGCGGGATCACAAAAATTTATCACAATTCAAATAATTATCGCTATATATTTAAAACAATTTTGTCCGCGTTTCTCAAACTCAATTTCTCGAACCAAAAATTTCATATAAAAAGTATCCTATTACGGATCATTCCAGCAAATTGATATTTTACTGTTTAGAAGAGATCACGTTCTGTACAAATATTTCGACACTTTTGCCTCTCTTGCGGGAAATTTTTTATGGGATTTCTCGGCGAGACACGCAATACGGCAATTGTCGTCGTCGAAACGTGGCAAAAATAACGAAGATGAATGCCGCGCGCAAGAGCGAAGCAAAGGATACAAAAAATATATACGTAGGTACGTGCGATGCAATGTGTACTTGCGCGAAATGCATGTAGATATAGGTAGTTCGTTGAAAAGCAGGTGGATAGAACCGAAGTGTGGAAGAGACCGCCGCGCCTCTCGCACATCAACGAGAAAAATAGAAGTGGGAAAAGAAAGAGGCGGGTCCTTAAACCGAATGATTCCTACAATACTCCAGGGGCCCCGGGGGAAGTTTCTAACGGGACTTCCTCTACGCGCAGTCTTGACGTCACTGAAAATGCGAAGTACGTTACGCGACAAATTCCGATGCTTGGCCGATTCGAGAGACAGCTAAAGTCGTTTCTCGAAGTCGTTCTTGAAACTTCGTTTTCGCGAGATATAACGAAAATGCAATAGGTAGCCATCTAACAAATGCACGAGGACAAAAAAAAAAATAGATAGAATATTTGTTTCAAGAAATATATAATGCGTGTGATGTTATACATGCACCGAGCATTCTACAAACATTCTTCTCTTAAGGTTGTATTCGGGGTAAGATAAAAGATATGCCAGATTATTCAAATTTTACCAGTCAGTAGATAATGTAAAAGAAAAACATTGTGCAAAGCATTTCAGCTCCTTTGCGAGTCTTGTTAAAAAGTTATTTAATTTAACACGAGTTCTTATGGGATTTCACGATATTCTGATATAAATAAAAAAATAACTGCAAATGTAGACATGCCGTAATTTTGAAATTTTTTGCAGTTGTTAATAAATATCTTAAAAACAAATTCCACTCGAAAAAAATTGTCATTTCGAGAATATCGCATAAAATATAAATTTATATTTTGTTAAAATTAATAAAAGTATATATTTAATATACATAAAACAATTATATTTGTAATTGTATACATCAATTGTTACGTTTTAACAAACTTTTAATGATTAATACATTTCCAGTTTTTCATTTATCTTATGTTGCAAGTAGAGTATAATCCTACTCAAAAGTATCAGAAGTGAACATTAAAATGGCACACACACAAAATATACGTAAAAACTTTTTCGTAGTCAAAAGTACAATAAATAGTTTTTTTTTAACTTATTTTAATACAAATAATACTTTTCCAGCAAACAATTATTATCTAAATATTAAAATAGCTTCGGTTTACGCAGGCGCGTTTTTAAGACTGGTAAAACTTCGGTGCAAGGACAAAGATGAGAGGGCCCTTTAATTAATAATAATAATAATAATAATAGTAATAATAATTATTATTATTATCATTATTATTATTATTGTTATTATTATTTATT
>NW_018021299.1:5964-9947 GCF_002006095.1 Pseudomyrmex gracilis | reverse complement strand
TTATCGACGTCTCTAACCTATCTTTAGGTCATATGGCACCTACTGCTGCATTCTAATATGATGGGAATGTCAAATTCAAATTTGTCCGGATTTAAGTGGCGGACCCTGTAGCACATTCACGCACAACATCCTGTGAACGGCTCTTAATATGTCCTCATTTTCAGATATTATTTAAAAAATGAATATTTTTATACATTCAATATATCACACACTATCTCGGAAATGTGCATACACACTTTTGAGTTCAAAGAAACTAGAATACAAATTGTACGAAAAAAAAACGTGAATATAGACTGAAATTGGTTGAACAAAAGTATAAGACATTAACACAAAATAAACAATTTTTTTCACAGCAATGCTTCACCAAATGTTGCATTAATATATTTAGTAAGACCTCCTTTCTGTTGTATGACGTCTAGTAATCGTTTTCGTATTGTTTGCAGATTACAGATATGCGTAATCGTCTGCTTAACACAAAATAAAAAAAAAAAAAACTTATATCGCGGATTGCGCGTATCTAAGTTTAGTCGCTAATTGTACAACGAAAAAGCAGCCGGTCGGAGAGTCGTGATTACAATGACGCAATCATCAATTGAGCAAGTACTTATAACGCAATTGCCAAACATAAAGAGAATACGTAGCAAGAAAAATAATAACATTACAACGACAAAGACGCTGATGTAACAATTTGTGTTGATTGTGTGCGTCCGTGTCTGTGTGTAACGAATTATAATCAGGAATAGCTTAAAAGATTATTTGTCTTGCATCAGAAAATAACACAAAAACCAACGATGATTGTTCTTAATTTGTTAATTTTTTTTTCTCCCTCCTTTACGCTCAGCATAATTACGGATAGTAATAATTTATCGCACATCTACATAGCGACAATATCGACTTGCAATGTATTGCGTAGAAATGTCTTCATTAATCCGGAAATTTCCGTTGTTAAAAATTCAATTCAGATCTATCGCGCGCATTATTATCTGTTAATTAACTACTCTGGTTCTGAATTTATTGCTCTTATGCACTTTAACGAGAAATTAATGTTAAATTTAGGGATACTACGGTAATGGCAAATCAGAACTCTCTAATTTCACATTAATCTCTTATCATGCAATAAGTCAAAGCGGTAAATTTGGGAACCAGAGCGAATAATCAGCAATTAGGCGTTTGTTTAATTACGCAATAAATTGTATATTTATTTCTGTAAAAGAAAAACAAGCACCGGAACAATAAAGACTAGTGCAGGACTATATTGAACTATATTAATAAAACATACACACAAACACCAGTGATACACTCTTCACCGAAAATATAAACAATTTTGCCTCTCCTCTTTTCCTAAAAAAAAAAAAAAAAAAACTGAAATAATGTAATTACGCAACTACCCATATACCGATTATTTTTCGACTCAGTCCTGCAGTTTGTTTATTACAAAATGTTCGAGTTTATAACAAGTCAACTCGCGATTCTCTCACGATCCTCAGATCTCGAAATAGCGACCTCGAAATACAAGGTGAGGCGACAATAACATATTCGTTGTTAGATATGCATTTTGTGTGATTTATTCAATATATCGATTTTTCACCTCTTTTCATAACAATAATAAAACTATAACGATCGCACGTCAACAATTTTCGAGATTTTTATTCGCTAGTGCATAAAATCATCGTGCGGAATTCGAATGTGATTTTTACCAGATCAAAATCTGAATGCAACGAACATTTTCTTGTTCCTCTTGAAAAACTTCGAGAGGAACAAGTTCGGTTTTAGCTCGACCTAAATTGTTGCGTCTCGTTACTTCTGCATTCGATCCGCGATAAGATTAGAGTGTATAATCTCTCCAAAAAAACTCTCCTGTCACAAATCGCGATAATCTAAAAATCACAATAATAATAAAACAAAGAAAAAAAAAGTTTTCCATTAACAAAACTAATTTTGATTTATCAATAATGAATTTTGTCACTGTTATTCGAACAAATTCATTTCTCTCCCATAAAAACCTCACTTATCTAAATTAAATCGATAAAAAAAATTAATCTATTTTTATTTTGTACGATGAATCTATATTTGAAACGAAGGTTATACTTGATGCCATTATCGAATGAAAAAATGATCGATAGAGCTGAGAAACCCCTGTTAAATGAGAGTTTATAAAAAAAAGCTGAGTAGAACGGTAAAATTATAAATAAACTGCTCTGTATATAGAAAGTAAAAACATAACAATTTTTTGTATCAAACTTAAAATATTTCTGAAATATTGCGCGAAAGATGTGTACATAAGAGTTTTGTATATTTTTCTACAAAAAATAATCCTACACTGAGAAAAAAAAGTTGTTGAAGTAACAAAATAGTATTTGATTCAACTATATGCAGCGGTCACGGGCTGTCAATGAAATATTGATTAATGTAAGAAGATATCATGTTTCAATAGATATAATAATTACGTTATACCAAAAGACAATTTAAGTTGTATTAGGAGTGTAGTAAGCTTCAATAAATTCTTATAAAAACAGGAAATGTATAATGACCATTTGAAGCAAACACAGGTGATAACGTGTGTATGATAGAGACATTACTTTATTCAAGCAGGTAACATATAGAACGTTTTCGGCCTTAGATTAGGCCTTTATCAATATATATATAAATATGATGTTCTTGAATTAAAACTTATACAAGTCACATGAATACAATATAGAAATATTAAAGTAACTGAGTACAGGCCTAATCTAAGGCCGAAAACGTTCTATATGTTACCTGCTTGAATAAAGTAATGTCTCTATCATACACACGTTATCACCTGTGTTTGCTTCAAACGGGCATTATACATTTCCTGTTTTTATAACAATTTAGTTGTTTTAACAAAATTATAATTTGCTTAAATACAGGTAACTTTGAATGTACAACACAATAGAACAACACAATATTTGGTCTGCTTATAAAAATAAGCAGTTTGATTGGATAAAATACTTAGTACAAAAAAATTCAGATTATATTCAATTAAAGTAAATGAGAATTGCCTATTTCATCTTTTTTTAACAGTATCTTTTATTTGAAATTATCACAACTTATGTTCGACAAAACAATTCATGGTTTAGTGAATTAAATATGTTCATTACCACTATTGTTAATTCAACTTATACGAATTTGTTATCTTACCATATGCTTGAATTAAAAAAAACAAAATATTTCAGATAACAAACTGAAACTCAACTAAACGCATTTAGTTGAGTTAATAGTATTTTTTTCTCAGTGTAGTTATAAAAGTCCGCAATTACAAAATGTTGCATGTTACTTGACATTTAGAAAACCACACATTGATAAAGATCAATAAGTCATTTTCAAAATAATCGAAGCAGAAGCTTGTGTGTGCTCGCCGACCTTAACAGAATTCCAGTTCGATGGCGGAAGTTGCAATACAGGATACAGGATATTAAATACAACCCTCGGATCGGCGAAAGAGAAAGGGAGAAGCTTGTGAAGTATAAGACTCTTGCAGAGAAGTTTCTAAAAATGCTCGATTCAGCAGTGGAAACGCATCTGTTTCTACGCGTGTATTCTATATAGCAGCCTGCGATACTCAAATTAACCCAGCACCTCCACCATGAAAAAACGATGAGCAACAAATTTGTAGGTGGACTTCTATGAAGGAAATAAATTTAGAAGTATTTTGATGAAGAAATTGATTGAGCAATTCATGGTATTGTATAGAATTTCGCATAGTAGGGGAGACCGGGGCTAGTTGTGACACGGGGTTAGTTGTCAAACTGCTATTATCTTGCTTACTAAATCTTGGAAAATATTCTTTTTTTTATTGTAAGTTGCTACTAGTTGTGTTAGTAACGTGTACGAAAGAACTTTTCTTAAAAACATTATATATGATATTTACGAGCACTNTTGTAAAACTGGATATGGCAAGTAGATTTTTCTGATCTCGATTCTTTAGTAATTTCATTGGTTTTAAAATTTCTAATTGCAATTTT
>NW_018021299.1:0-5583 GCF_002006095.1 Pseudomyrmex gracilis | reverse complement strand
TGGCAATTTTTTAATAATAAGAGTTTCATAAATATTGTGTTGCTATCGTAGAGTAAAAAACGAGCAAATAAGTATGATGTGTGTATATTTTTGTTTTTAGGGTTTGTTCTTGACGTTGTTGTGCGGTGGGTTGTAGCTTAGCATTTATTCAGCACCCTTAACTTTAAGTATAAATTGTAGCAAATAGTGAAAAGCACAAAAATTTGTTTTGACGGCAAATAATTGCAACTAAATAGCACTAAATTTTTCGGTAAATGAGACCTCGTTTTTTCATGGTGGGGTGTGCTAGGTTAATTTGGGTGCCTGCGATGCGGCTGTTACAAGATCATTAATCAAATAATCGTTAATCGGAATGAAGAAAAAATGTCCAAGTGTTAACGCCATCAAATCTAGTTCTGATGAGAATAAAAACATCAAGACACCGAAAATTTTTCACACACAAAATGTATTTGTTACCTACAATTAAAAATAGTAACGATACTTTAATCCCTCAAGTAACTTGTTGTTGTAAAGAGAAATGTTTACGTTAGAATGTGTGTGTGTGTATTTCAAAATATATAAAACTATTGAATGATAATGCAATGTATTTTTCTAGAATTTGACCTCTTATCCGAGAGTTATCGAAAGAATGCGCTCATCGTCATTCGTGTTTTCTAAAAAAGAAAACGCTATCACATAGTTAAACACTGCGGAATTTTATTGCGCGAGAGCTAGTCTTTACTTCCTGAGAGAAGACCTACTTTCAACAAGAAGCTTCCTTTTGTCGATGACTTCTTCTTCTTCCCGTTCTTTCTTTGCTGCGACTAATCTCGCCGATAACTCGGTCACAAAGTATGCCATTTACCTTTTAAAGCTTGCCATCGTACACCCCACTCTTTCGCGCTCCGGCAATTTATCAGCTCCGAAAGTTATATCGCATCGTGCACTCATTCGGCCGGAACGCCTCGCTACGACGAGGAAAGTTTTTTCTTTCTTGTCCTTTTTTTTTCCGATGGTATTTACTTTCTTTATCGCGGCAGCGAATAATCAGCAAAGCTTGATGAGATTGCAAATCTCTTATTTGTTACCTCATCTTACGCTTATCAAGTTCGCGCGGTAGAACTCGTATGAATGTAATGATCAAGTTGTTCTAATATAAAGAATTTTTCAAACCCAGTTATAAAATGTTCTTGTTTCTGTTAAACATCAAGCGTTGTGTACGAAAAAGACAAACTAAATTTCAATTAAAACTTATGCGTTTAAATTTTTGCAAATTATATATAATTATATAATTATATATAATTATATAATTATATATATTATATATATATATATATATATATATATGTAATAGATTCTCAAAGAATGCTTTCCCTGTTTACACATTACAAACTTTGTTAAACATTCATTTCAGGCTTCAAACACTAGGGTAAAAGACCCAATTACTGTCACCTGTCCAATTACTGTCCTAAGCTATTTTATTTAAAATACTAAATAAATCCTAAAAAGTTATGCATGAAAAAAATCTAACATAGAATTTTAAGTGCAATTAATATAACAAAAAATCCAGCACTCAACATTCGCGTCTCATTTCTTTCATTTTAGGGGTGACAGTAATAGCTCTCGCATCGTTCTTTCTTAATTATTAAATTTATAAATAAAAATAGAGATTTTGAGAGGCGGTATTATTTTGTTTCTTATATCAGAGACATCGAATAATACCAGATAAGAAGAAAAACACATGTTTTTGATACATAAATAATAAAAACAATTCGCTGCAACTAACGCTAGAGTTTATTATTCAGGTGACAGTAATTGGGTCTTTTACCCTATATATACACGGAAAAAAAAAAATAGTTTCTACCACAGTTAAGTACGGTTTGCTGAACTAAATTTGCTGCTGTAGCTATAAAATTTCCTGTTACATAGAAACAGTTTGCTGATATTCCTAAATATTTCGACATAATAGCAAAATATGTAGATCTTTTAGCTAAAAAGCTTAGGTGTCCATAATTCTACCAAAATTAGGTGTGGTTCCTAAATTTTAGTAGAATTATGGACACCTAAGCTTTTTAGCTACAAGATCTACATATTTTGCTATTATGTCGAAATATTTAGGAATATCAGCAAACTGTTTCTATGTAACAGGAAATTTTATAGCAGCAAATTTAGTTCAGCAAACCGTACTTAGCTGTGGTAGAAACTATTTTTTTTTCCGTGTACACACACAGAACAGATGAAAGATTTTTTAAGTCAGCTGCAACAGCCAAAAAACACAAAGATAAATTGTGAGTCAATTCGAACAGAAAAATGATGTACTGTAATTTTACGAAATTTGCAGTTATTAAGATATTAATTAATATGAGCGCGTGGAAAATAATCAGATCGAGTTTGCAAACTTGTATACGACTTTCTTACTCAATCTACACTTCAGTTGTGTTAAAAAGTTTTGGATACTCTGTATATACATATATATTTATTTATTTATATTTTTTCATAAATCCAGGAATATATATTTTCAGTTCCTAACAGCCATAAATACAAAAGCCTTTTTGAGATAAGGCTATAAGCGAGTGTTTTCGCTCTTCTGCCTTTTTCCTTTGCGTCGTCAACTACCGTGTGTCTCTTCGATACGGTCCTTGCTTCCAAGCGTTTAGGGGACGTTCACATTGCGCGCGCGCGCGCGCGCGTTCGAAAGAGAGCGACGAATAAGACTGCGCATGTGTACGCAAACAACGACGACGACAACGGAGGCGTGTATATACGTGATCGTAACTTTCACCGCTTGCAACGCTTGGAATCGCTGGATCATCCTCCATTAATGCTTGTTAAAAAGTCTCAAAATATGTATATTCTCGATAATCGCGAATATTTTATTTTACAATGCTGAACGATTTGACATTTAAACAATTGTATATTGTGTGTATATGTGTGTGTACACATAATATACAGAAATTTACATTGCGCGGATATGTTTAATTAAATATTAAATGCGACCGATATCGCTCCGTTATCAATTGTTCGGCGTCAAATAAAGTGGTAATCTGCGTGATAAAGAGAATTTTGTGCACATATGTATAATAAATCGCGCGAGTGACCGGTAAAGTGGATTTTCTCCGCTGTTAATGGCCTCATCATGGCATGTTTATTGACAACGATTATCATTAATGCGGATATTATGCGTGAGCTTTATTGCAAGCATACCTATGCGAGTATGCCTATTATTGCGAAAACGTGTCTATGAATAGACACGACCGCGCGCGCGCGCGCGCGCGCGATGCACGCGCAGTTAACATTAGCGGCGCGATAACGTCAGCTGATTTATACATTTAATGTGCGGTGGATGTGCAGAACAGCGAAACACACAAGCGTGTCAAGTGGCCTTACTGTGTGTATTGTGTTGTGCGTCATTGAAACATCAGTTTTCGAATAAGTATATCACAACACGCGCATATATATATATACGTATATAGTAAACATTTCGATTCTAAATTAAATATTTTCAAATGCGCAACACAAACTATAAAATTTGTGAATAAAATTTAAAAAAGAGATAAAAATCAAATTTATACATAATTTATACATAAAATATATACACTTTTGAAAAAATATATATCTTTTACATTCTTCAGTATTTGTTGTAACGTACTATATTTGAGAAAAACAAGTTATTTTCTAACATCTAGTCAGTTGTGAATATAACCGAGAAGACGCGGTCGGAGTCCGCGTTAGAAATCCATCGGTGAAAGTGTTAGATCTGCACAAGCGCGGCAGGCGGCTTCTCGTGGCGCAGGTATAACGACCGTTAGAATGTCCAACAAGTAAAATGATGCATTTTACGTTCTTACGAACGCAGTGTCGATGAAAGAAAGAAACGCTATCCGGAAGGAATTTCAGAGTGCGCCGCATTCTTTTCTCTATCTCTCTCTATCTCTCGTTGTTTTCTTTTCGAGACATTTGTCAAAAATACAAAGAATATCCACAAGCATGTACGACTTTCTAGAAGTTTGTTGAAATTCCGGCAAAAAAGTGAGTGGATTTATCTCGTGACAAATTACATTTTTACAGTCGTCGCAAAGAAACGTAAAACTCTATAGAAAAATCTTACAACGTTGTTTTTCAAACGGTGATGCAAGTGATCAAAAATAGAAGTCAATACGTTATCAGAGAGAGTTAAGTAAATCAACAAACCGTTATTACATCTTATAAGCGCGTTTTAATGACAGTTATCTAAAAAACTGTTGTTAGCAAATTATGAGCAAACAAACGGTTTGTTTTTTTCGAACATGCATTGAAAAAGCGTTATTTTATTTTATTAACAAAAAACACTGCAAATGTTTTCTTCTTTAGTGAGCGTCTCTTATCTTGCATATTATAAAATTCTATATACGCATTGCGCTTTAACACTATTAATATTCAAATAAATCAAAAGGCCGATACGAGCAGTAAAATACAGGTTGGTCGTGTATAAAAAATTGTCACATTATATATTATTGTAATTTATTGACATCATTTCATTTATCTGTTAGTGATGTAGTGAACTAAAATGTTTTTTCTTATTTAAGTGGAGTTTTATTCATATATTATTTTCAATTTACTATGATGTTTGCTTTGCGCTTATTTTATTTATTGTTATTTCTTTTATTTTTTCTTGTTTAGACTTTAATTTTTTCATACTGAAGAAGGTCCAAACTTGTGACCGAAACCTCTATTTATTGAATAAAGACAATTTTTTATACACGACCAACCTGTATTTTACTGCTCGTATCGGCCTTTTGATTTATTTGACTATTTCACGAGCGATTGATTGACTATTAATATTAATTCTATATATACGCATTGCGCTTTAACACTGGATTTACCAGACCAGTCATTTTGACTGGTCGTGCAATTTCAATTCAAAATTTTTACTGCACGTAACATTTGCTTTCCGAAATGATGTTGTGACTTTTGTAGCTATAAGTAGAGAATACATTTTATGAAAAAAAAACACACTTAATGTTACTTTATATATATTCGTAACAAATATATTTTTTGTATTTTTTAATAGGTATATTTAAAATAGCTGATATATCTAGTGTTAAACATAATGTCTGTGTTCTTTTCCTAAATTCTGATTAGAAATACTAAATTGCAAAATCACAACATAATATTGCAATGTAGTATTTCTTAAATTATTTCGTTGACATTTCTTGTAGAAATAGAAAGATTATTGATAAACAAATTGATGTACAATTAAACAATTAAAAAATTATGTCAATGTGCGCGTTTCACTCCCGACGTGTCTGCGAGCAATGTCTTTCAAAAACATTCATTTTGTCGCAAAGAACCCAATTGATCAATTTTTGATCCATGTCATCCGCGCGATTAGAGTAGACTATGGAGAAATTACTTATGTGCAACCAACAAGCATGTATCTGAAAGAGTTTCAACCACGATTCTCATTGCTATACACACGGAAAAAAAAATAGTTTCTACCACAGCTAAGTACGGTTTGCTGAACTAAATTTGCTGCTGTAGCTATAAAATTTCCTGTTACATAGAAACAGTTTGCTGATATTCCTAAATATTTCGACATAATAGCAAAATATGTAGATCTTGTAG
>NW_018021298.1:77918-85624 GCF_002006095.1 Pseudomyrmex gracilis | reverse complement strand
CATGCACAAATATTTTACACATGTACAAATCATTTTGTATGAATACACACATAAATAAAGTTAGAAATAAAGTTATTATACAAGACACAATATTATGGCACAATATTATTGTATTTTCTTATGTTAGCGATATCAGAGAGGAAGAATTTGGAGAGGAGGATTCCAAAGAGGAGGATTCCAAAGAGGAGGTTTCCAAAGAGAATTCCAAAGAGGAGGATTCCAAAGAGGAGGTCTCCAAAGAGGAGGATTAAGGAGACAAGTGCGACAACTTCAAAGAAAGCTCCAATATCAACAGAAAGAAAAAGTAATCGTNCTACCTGCGTCATACGCGTCTCATCCGCCACCAACGTACGCGCCTCCACCACCACCAATGTACGCGCCCCCACCACCGTTACAATATGGGACACCACTACCGCAGTACGCGCCTTCATTCCAAGTTTACACGCCGCCTCCGTTACAATATGCACAATATGTGCGTTACTTATAAAAAGGTAAGTTTATGTGAAATAAATTATATAACATTACATATAAATGTAAATGCTTCTACATACATAGTACTAGTTAAATATTATTTGATTTTCAGCTAGGTGTTCAAGAGGACAAGCATCTTATAAAAAATTACCACGGCGACGGTTTGGGCATAAGTGCACAAGTGCAGATAAATTTTATTGAAAAAGATTNTTATAACTGAAAGTATACATATTATATTTATATGTAAATTTATATGTCACATGAATATATATTTTATATAAACATAAATATGTACATTAATATGTCTATTTAATAAAATACATTTTAATTAATAAATGTTTTTTTCGAGCTGTCTATCAATCCACAATGNTGCTGTAAATGTTAGTAATATTGCAAAAACCAAATTAATTCTCATAGTAAATTAGAAAAAAATAAAACGTAATTTCCTTTGCAATTCAATGAAGCTGGTTTTTTTTGCAACGTGCTAATAGAACGTACTTATTACATTTAATTTTTCAAGCAAATAAATATTGAATTTTTGCGGAATTGAGGATTGCATGGTACATANATTAATTTCCGTAAAAAACATTCAGGACTCATAACACATATAAAAATATATCAAAAATGTNAGAATTATAGACGTATAAATAGGAAATACGAGCTTTTTCTATAGCGTTTAGATTTTTGATATATAGGGTGTCCCAGAATTGCCGTACAATCTCTCGTAGGCAGGTAGAAGGAGTAAAACTGAGTCGAAAAGTCCTGAACCATTTTTTTCTATTATTTATAATAAAGTAGTAATTATTGAGTAAATCAGTCCAATCAGCGCAGACCTTTAGCCAGACGCACGTCAGTGAGCCGCGCGCCTGGTGTGTGTGAGCGCTCACTGACGTATGCCTGGCTAAAGGTCTGCGCTGATTGGCCTGATTTACTCAATAATTACTACTTTATTATAAATAATAGAAAAAAATGGTTCAGGACTTTTCGACTCAGTTTTACTCCTTCTACCTGCCTACGAGAGATTGTACGGCAATTCTGGGACACCCTGTATTTATATGTGTACTCTAAGTCCCAAATCTTTTTAACGGAAATTTGTTTANCTACTATGCAATCCATTCTAAAGAAATTCAATATTTATTTGTTTGAACAATTGATTGGAATAAATAAGCTCTATTAGCACGTTGCAAAGAAACAGTTTCATTGAATTGCAAAGTAAAAGGAAATTACGTTTTATTTTTTTCTTATTTACTACGAGAANTAATTTGTTTTTTGCTATATCAGTAACATTTACAGTAGCATTGTGGGTTGATAAACAGTTTGAAAAAAAATCTTATTTTTTGAAATCTATTTTATTAAATAGAGACATATATATTATTAAATATATATGTCTCTATTTAATAAAATAGATTTTAAAAAATAAGAGTTTTTTCCAAACTGTCTATCAATCCACAATGCTGCTGTAAAAGTTACTAATGTTGTAAAACAAAAATTAATTCTCATAGTAAACTTATTTCTTTAAATCTATTTCATTAAATATAGACATATAAATGTCTATTATTAAGACAATACATTTTCATAAATGTGTAGTCCATTCACATTGGACAAATCACGTACTGATATGCGTCGTACATTTTCAGTGACAAAAAAGTATGTCGTGAAAAATTTATGCTTTTTTTCGACAACCACAAGTAGCTAGCGATAAATTTTGNCACATTTTATTTATTTCTGGAGAAGCATTTTGGTTTTTATGCAGTAANTACGACACCAGAGGACTTCTTAGAAACGTCGGTTTACAGGTGTCTGTCTGAAAGTACTCATGACAATTATGAGATGCTCTTACAGAGATCTCATCACAGTTTTCATCGNAGAGGCATACTTTGCGTTCTATATGTTTTATTATAATTTTCTTTCTCAACACATTGTTGTTTTTNCTTCATTGTTTTGTTAACAACGTGGTTCAATACAAAGTGTTTCNATAAATTACTTAGCTAGCAAAATATTTCGTGTTTTATTTATTAATCCTGGATAATTTTATTCTCTGTGTAATTTTAAATTGTATTCATGTTCAAATTTTTTTCTTNATTAATTTCTGCATGTGTGAGTTTCAATGTGTATTGCTGTTTATTTCCATAATCATCTACGTATTCTATATTCACGTTTCGTGTACTATGATCACGATATAGTGTAGCGCTCTCTACCTTGGTATTCGCGAACTACATAATGCTGGTTTTTTTTGACACAGTAATAGCTTATGATAGGATATATAAATCATCATAAGATGACTTCTTTCTCATCAATTAGATATTCAAATCATAATTTGAATGTCTTATTATATTCCTTTCTGTTGTATTTTTATCGCTAGGTGTGTATAAATACGTAGGAAAGCTTACAAATAATTCTGCCACATTAATATATTATGAGGTTATAGAAGAAAACTGTATCAGTAAAAATTTATGCTTATTTTCAACGACCACATGTAGCTAGCGATAATATTTGACATATTTTATTTATTTCTGGAGAAGCATTTTNGATTTTATGCGGTATATACGACACCAGAAGACTTCTTAGAAANGTCGGTTTACAGGTGTCTATAGTCGATATCCAGTACCCTCTTAACGCTATCAACTTGTTAAATACTATAATTTCTTGAATCAATTAAAAAATGCAAGTCACATAAATCTGAATATTAGATATATATAAGAACGACATATCATATAAAATAAGAATCACATGAATATCTTATACATTAGCTCGCATTCTGTGCATTAGGCTGTCTTTCTGAATCCTTGATAAAAATATTTTTTAAAATTTAGAATTTTTTTGTACATACATAATCACAGATTGTGTGATGCACATACTGCATATATGTAATAAACGGATGGAAAGACAGACAGAGATAAATAGAAAAAAAGTGAGAAAGAAAGATAGAGAGAAAGAGTAAAATAAAAAAAAGAAGTAAAAAAAACAAATTCTAATAAAAATTAAAAAATAAGATAAAAAAGACAGCAGTAGAATGTATGCGCAAATATCCATAATGGCAATAAAATAATATATTGATGCTCCTTTGCGTTAAGTTGTACTAAACAATGAAAAAAAGCTAGAAAATCTTATGCTTCATGTCCAGCGCTGTTCAATGCAAACAATGAATCAGTATATTGCTTTACAACATTCGTAGTAACATTTCTTTTTCTTTTTCTCATTTGTTTACTCATTCATTCACTCACTCACTCACTCACTCACTCACTCATTCACTCACTCACTCACTCACTCACTCACTCACTCACTCATTCACTCATTCATTCACCTTATTACGCTTTCTCTGTCTCTCTGTTTCTCAAATTCCTTATAGTAATAGTTTTGTCTATTTATGTAGTTATTTTTTACTTATGTGCTGTATATGTGCATTACATATTCAATAATATGATATTATTATAATAATTTTACAATTTTAATATTAGATAAGTGCAAAACTCGCTAACTCAAGCAGTAATAACGAGCACAAATTGTTGCTCGCCCTATGTAATGAATTTCGTAATTTAAATACCATTTTCTTTGTATATTTAGGAATTGTTTTAGAGAGATTAATTGAGAATAAATATTTTTCAAAATAACATTGTTTTCATACTTCGACTTTTAGTAAAAATGTCATGAAAGTAAACTAATAAATGTAATAATGTAACAAAAGTAAACTAATAAATGTAATAACATTAATTAACATTTTAAAACAATTCCTTCAAAATGTAATATACATATATGGAAGCACTAACCTCTTCCACCATCCTTTTTTTAAAGAGACTCTATGGCGTGAGAGAGTCAAGTGTTTTTTATCCGTATTTTTTCCCATTTGGAGTTACAAATTATAGATTATATATAACTAATATATACACTACTGTGTTGCTTACTTTTAACGCGTGAGAGTAACACTGTTGTTGCTCACTAGTAACGCGCTTACAACAAACATCGACAAACGGTCGATTTGTTTCGCGATCGCGTATCGTTACCGCGCGACTATGAAGTCGCGTTCCTGTTAGCGCAATAGATATATGTATAACACCGCATGATTCACGGTCTGTGACTTGAAGCTTAGAGCCTGAACACACTGTCACGTGTCGCGGCGACACGCAATAGTGCGAAAGTCAAAAAACATGATTTTAAATAGATCATAATTTTCTTTATAATTTTTAAATATTATATTGATTGTAAAAAATTTCAATATTCTAATATGTTTTTCGGGTTTGAACCGCGTCAGTGTCATTTTTATATCAAAGTTTCGTGAACATTTCAGCTCACTTTATCAGAGTTTCAAGAGCATAGGTATCAAGCTGCTTTTGAAATCCTGATATAGTAAGTTGAAATGTTGACAAAACGTCGGTATAAAAATGACACTGCCGCGGTTCATACCCGAAAAACATCTTAGAATATTGAAATTATTTACAATCAATAAAATATAAAAAAAATATTTAAAAAATTATGAAATATAAATGTAAATTTAAAAACTTTTAAAAATTTCAATTGGTGACAAAAACCGAAAAAAGGCGCGCGGTAGTAGCAGGCGATNGGAGGAGACTAGGTACTTCTCCCGACCGAGCACATTGTTGAGTCGTTTTTACTACGCAACGGTTTTCGATAACCATTTGTTTGCGAGCTGTCGACGAGTGAAGAACTCGCGTCTTCCAGGGAATGCCGAGATGTAAGTACTATAATATATTAAGTAATAATTATTATGTAAACTATAAATTCATCTCTTTCTCTTCTTTTTTTCTTATTCTCTCTCTCTAACTCAAAACATTTTATTTTTTAGCAAAAAGTGAAGGCAGTATGCCTTTAAAGTCGANTAAAAGAATGGCGTCGGCGACGGACACGGTGTCGGCAGTACCGACGACGAAAATGTTGTCGGGGCCGACGCTGACGCTAACGCCGAAGCTGACGCCGACGTCAACACCGTCGTCGTCATCGCCGCCGACGCCGATGCCGATGCCGAAGGTATTGAGATCGACGAAAACTACGGCGACGTCACCGGCTACTGAGACAACGGCGATGGAGAAAACGGTGGCGATGGTAAACACGGCGACTTCGCCGATAGATCCAAAAACAAGGGTACCAGAACACAATCACGGATCAAGAGCGTGACCGGCAACAGAAGCAAGAGCGTGGCAGGCACCGGGACCGGTGAAACAATGGAAAAAAAAAAAAACAATGGAAACCTACAAATCAGCAACCTGTAAATCAGGTTACATTTTCATATTTTAAACGAGCATATTTGTGTTTGTGTGTATGTGTGTGTGTACGAGTGCATGTGTGAGTGCATATAAGTAAAAAATCAAGAAAGAAAAAATACTATAAATTGAATAAGTAAAAGTGCGAGACAGAAAGAGAGAGAGAAAGAGAGAGAGAAAGAGAGAGAGAGAGAGAGAGAGAGAGAGAGAGAGAGAGAGAGAGAGGAAGCATATTAAAGTATGTGTGTCTTATTTTCTTTTTCTCGTTATATTCATCTTTGTCTATCAATCCAAATGTCTATTATATGTGTTGTGTCTCATAACGTATGCTTGTGAGCATGATAGTATTCTAAATTTATTCAAATATTACTTTTAGTTCAAGATTTTAGAGAAGAGACCATTGCAAGCTAATATACAAGACGTACGTATGCTTCTCAAGTTTTAATATANAAAACTTGTTGAACTTGAGAAGCATACGTACATCTTGTATATTAACCTGCAGTGGTCTTCTCTCTAAAATCTTGAACTAAAAGTAATATGTAAATAAATATAGAATACTATCGTGCTCACAAGCATANGTTATGAGACACATACAACACATACAACAAACGTTTGAATAGATAGACAAAGATGAATATAACGAGAAAGAAAAAATAAGACACACACACTCTATTATGCTTCCTCTCTTTCTCTCTCTCTTTCTCTCTCTCTCTCTCTCTCTCTTTTTCTGTCTTTCTTTCATTTTATCTCACCTTACCTTACTTTTTCACTAATATTCTCTCATACTTTCTATACTTATCTTTGTCTGTTTATCCATCCGTTTTCTCGTTATAGTCATTTTTGTCTACCTATCCAAACGTTTATTCAATATGTATTGTATAGGTCTCATGAGATATGCATGGTATGTTTCTAAATTTATTTANATATTACTTTTAGTTCAAGATTTAGTTCAAGATAGAGCAGACCACTGCAAGCTACTATACAAAATGTTTGTATGTTTCTCAAGATTAAAAAGTTTTATGTAGTAAACCTTGAGAAAAACACGAACATCTTGTTATATTAGCTTGCAATGGTCTCCTCTCTGAAATCCTNTCTTAACTGAAAGTAATATTTAAATAAATTCAGGAGCATACCATGTATATATTATGAGACATATACAAGACATATAAACGTTTGGATAGGTAGACAAAAATGAATATAACGAGGAAAAGAAAAAACACACACACACACTTTATTATGCTTTCTCTCTCTCTCTCTCTCTCTCTTTCTCTCGCGAGTAGAGAAGACGTGTCACACATCGCTCCGTAAAAAGTATATGTTTTTAGTGAGTAAACAATAAGAGAGTGTGATAAAAAGTGGTTTAACTTATAGAGCCATAAAAAGTGAGTAATTATGAGTATTATCTAGCCAGGATATGCTCAGTTGTGATTGTGAGAAGTGCATTTCTTGTTCGGGATATTAAAATCTCGCAAGACGGGTAGACACTTTACGTGGATACAAGGTGCTGACGTGTGTAAGTGAATCACAGGTGAATGATCGCTTGCGCTGATATTAACGACTCTGGTCGGTGATTATCGGCATGGACGATGAATATGCAGAATACCGATGTTCGGCATGTAAAAAGGCAATAAAAAACAAAGTTGTTAAGTGAAAGTCTTGTGTCAAACGTTTTTACCATCCGGGATGTGTATATAAACATAGAGTTTATGATAAAAATCGAGAATTGGTGCAATGTGCTGGTCCGTTTGAAGAGTTTTTCGTTGAAAACGGCTAAGAAGCAAGTATGAAGAAAGCTCCGACAACGACGGAGAGCAGCAGGGATAAAACAGGATCTACAGGGTCTATAGGTTCTGCGGGATCGTTTACGGCACCAAGTAGTGGAAATAAGTTATCAGGAGTGAGTGGATCGACTGGCATTAATATAAAAATAGATTATCTTATAAGAACTGTAAAAGAAATCAAAGATGAAACTACCTGTAAAAAAGAAATTAAAATGATGATTAAAGAGATAGTTCGAGA
>NW_018021298.1:71885-76693 GCF_002006095.1 Pseudomyrmex gracilis | reverse complement strand
GTCGAATCGTACGGTGTCGAATAATTTCGTGTCGAATCGTACGGTGTCGAATAATTTCGTGTCGAATAAATTTGTGTCGAATCGAGCGGTGTCGAATCGTACTGTGGTCAATAGAGTATCACCCGAAATGTCCTGTATTTAATCATGTTAGTGTTAAAAGATGTTTTAAATGCTGGGGTTATTATCACATGGCTAAAAACTGTGTGAGAGACGAGACATGTCACAAATGTGCAGGAAATCACAACTCGATTGACTGTTCAGTGACAAAGAAGAAGTGTGTAAATTGTATGTTCAAAATTCGAACATACAACCTAAAAATAAATGACGAGCACGACGTTCTCAGTATGGAGTGTCCAACATTTAAGAGAGCATTGCAAGAAGAGAAAAGGAGAGCTGGCTGGAANGACACTAAATAGCAACTACAGGAAGATGTGGAGCTAATGCTATATACAAATGCGCAAAGTCTAACGGCGCATAAAGATGAGATACAGCATCAGATTTTGAAGAAAATAAATCCTGCATTTTTAGCACTGTCGGAAACTAGATTGACTGATGAGATTGATGATAGTGAAGTGAGCGTTCAGGGTTATAGTATAGTTAGGTGTAATATTGAGAACAGAAATACAGAAGGAGTTGTTTTATATATAAGGGACGATGTTAAATATGAAATAGTATTAGCAAAAACCTTAAAATTGAACTGTTGGTGTGTAGCGGTAGAAGTAAAAGAAAAATTGTGTAAAAAGGTGATAATGGTAGTATATCACTCACCAAGCGCATCGCATGGTGACTTTATGAGATTTCTGGAAGATATAGTAGAGGAGTTAACAATAAAAGAAGAATGTATAGTGATTGGTGACTTTAATATAGATCTTATGTTAGATTCCTTTTATGCAAAGAAGCTGCAAACGACAATGCTGAGCTTAGATATAAACAATACGTTAATAAACCGACAAGAATCACGAAAGACAGTCAGGTAATCATTGATTTAATCTTCGCTAATAATGATAGTTTAGAAGTACAGGTAGTTTACGAACCTAAAATTACGGATCACGCATGGCTTCAAGTTAAACTTGGTGCTAATAGAAGTGAAAATAACTATAGAGAATTTAGCGCTAGAAGCTTTAAGGAATTTGATGTAAGTGAATTTACCAGGTTAGTGGCAAATAAATTGCATAACAAACAAGATTTGGATGTCAGTATGAGAGAGACAAAGCTAGTTGACAGCATAGATGAAGCGTTAGATGTAGTAGCGCCGATAAGAAAGTTTAGAATTCCGAAAGAGTGGGAAGGGAAAAAATGGTTCTCAGATGAAATAAGAGAAGCAGCTGATAAAAAGGATAAAGCATACGAGAAAGCGATTTATGAAAATAGTGAGCAAAATTGGTTGCAGTTTAAAACTGAAAGGAATACAGTTGTAAAATTAATTAGAGATAAAAAAAGAGAGTATTATGAAAATATGATAGATCTCAACAAGGAAAATTCTACAACTATGTGGAAAACCTTGAAAGAAATAATTAAAGGTGAGCCAGTAGGAACAAAGATAGTAGAAAGTATAGATTTTGAAATCTTAGATAATATTGATGANAATCGTACGGTGTCGAATAATTTGGTGTCGAATAAATCTGTGTCGAATCGAGCGGTGTCGAATCGTACTGTGGTCAATAGAGTATCACCCCTCATAATGTATGCATGTGCATAGTATGTTTCTGAATTCATGAAATATTACTTTTAGTACCAGATTTTAGAAAGGAGACTATTGCAAGCTAATATACAAGATGTTTGTGTTCTTGTCAAGTTCAAAAAGTTTTATGTATTAAAACTTGATAACCATATCTACATCTTGTATATTAGCTTGCAGTGGTTTCCTCTCTAAAATTTTGAACTAAAAATAATATTTAAATAAATTCAGAATACTATCATACACACAAGCATACAATATGTGAGACATACAAACGTATGTAATACAGCATGGATATACAGACTTTGTCACTGTTATATATTCTTTCATTTTTCCTATAAATATCTCTGTCTATCTATCCGTTTACTACATATGCGATGTGTATGCATGACACAATGTGTATACGTGTTTTAAGAAACAATAACGTTATGTAATTTGTGGACGCAAATAATAAAAGTCTGTGTGTGTGTGTGTGTGTGCTCGCACACGCGTATGAATATATAGATATATGGATATGTGTATAATTATATAATAATAATATATATTTATATAATTTTATTAGTACACGAAAGTGAAAAATTATTAATAATATCGTTTTTTGTAGCGTATTAATAATGCAATTCAACGTGCANTTGATCGGGAGAAACTGAATCACATGGAAAAATATATTGATTTTTTGGTATCTTCGACATATACGTCGGTGGACATGTCACCAAAATACGCCATACCAGCCGCATCATCCGCACCATCAGCATCACTTGGATATATGGTTTCGCCTCCTGCACCACCTGATTATGTGCCTGCTCCACTTCCACTACCTGGATACGTCTTCACGCCGCCCGCACGACCGGGATACATACCTGTACACGCGTCAGGATATGTACCCGCACCTCCTGTGTCGTCCGGATACGTATTTGCGCCTCCTGTGTCGTCCGGATACGTATTCGCACATCCTGCATCCGGATAGATACCTCCCGCATCTGGATATTACTAATATAATATTTTGAACCTACCTTTATAATTATATCTACTACCAGAGAAAAACCTGAGAGCAGCCAATCTATTGTAGTTCTTACGACCGTTTTAGCCGCTGGTTTTAGCGGTATATCTACAAGAGTGCATCTCAAAGACCGTTCTACATTAAACGCAAGTAGCAGATCTCGTGGGATTGACTAATCGCAGAGTCAAATCAGCCAATCGACCAACGTGATTGATCAGTTCTACGAGACCTGCAACTTACGTTTAATGTAGAACGGGCTTTGAGATTTACTTTTCTGGATATGACGCTAAAACCACTGGCTAAAGCCGTCGTAAAAAAATTCAATAGAATGGTCGCTCTCAGTCTAAAGAAGAGCAAGAAGACAACAATTTTTTGTATTGCTATACATTTTATTAATTATTATTACTCTATTTGTATTACTATACAAAAACTTATTTTGTCTATATATATAAGTCTTCTTGCTCTTCTTCAGAAAACTTAATATAGTTATTAATTTTGCAAAAAAGTTTGTTATTAAACTTTATTTACAAGTAACGTTTTACAAATAATAAAGATTTATAAGTAAAAGGTAATTGTAAAAGTAAATATGAAAGTAAAAAAGAGAGAGACAGATAGAGAAAGAGAGAGAAAGAGAGAGAGAGCGAGAGAGAAAGAGAGAGAGAGAGCGAGAGAGAAAGAGAAAGAGAGCGAGAGAGAAAGAGAGAGAGAGAGCGAGAAAGAGAGAGAGAATGCATAATAGTGTGTGAATCTTATTTTCTGTTTCTCGTTAAATTTATCTTTGTCTTTATTATATGTGTTCTATATGTCTCATAATATATGCATATTATGTTTTTATATTCATTGAAATATTTCTTTTAGTTTAAGACTTCAGAAAGGAGACTATTGTAAGCTAATATATAAGATGTTCGTGTGCTTCTCAAGTTTTATATTTTAAAAGTAATACATTACAGATATGTATATTACATTTTATTAGTAATAATAAACAATTGTCTTATACAAAAAATTACTTTGTGTATATAGTATATACATATATGAAACTTCTTGCTTTTTGTCAGAAAATTTATATAGTTAGTATTAATTGCCCAAATGTGGCAAAGTAGGTGCAAGAGAGCTTGCAAGAAACTTTGTTGTAATATATTATTATATTATTTCTATGTTTAATTACTTAGTAATTACTAATAAAATGTAATATACACATATCTGTATAACAGTAAGGTATTAAACCTAATAATATTTTACAACAAAGTTTTTTGCAAGGTCTCTTGTAATCCACTTTGCCACATTTGGGCAATTAATACTAACTATATAAGATTTTTGAGGAAGAGCAAGTATATATATACAGGGTCTTTCAGATTAAACGCTCACGCAACAAACATAAAAAACCCCTACAAAAATGAACCGATTTTTATTTGTTATACACGAAAAGAAAGCTTATTTTAGGATATTTTCGATGTGACCACCGTCATTTTCAACAACTCGTTTTAATCTATGAACAAAGTTCTTCATACATAACTCTAACATTCCCACTTCGATGCTATTAAAGATCTGCGTAATTCCCAAACCGTTACGCGTTGTGGATGCAACGTGGTCGTTTCATACTCGTGTGGATTTTCAGTACTCCAAATACGGCAGTTTTGTTTGTTGACATACCCGTTTAGCCAGAAATGGGCTTCGTCGCTGAACCATATGTATGGAAGATTACCGCGCTTCTGACTGAGATACGCGCCGAAGGTCGTTGCAAATGCGAACCGTTTCTCTTCGTTGAGAGGGGAAAGCGTTTGAAGCATCTGGATTTTGTAGGGGAACATGTCGATGTCTTCCNTTATCATTCGGTACGTGGTCGAAGACGACACCCCGATCTCCTGAGCTAAACGAGTCAGACTGGTGCGGGGATTGGCGCGGACTCTCTCTTGCAACTGCTCGATGTTTTGCGGCGTGCGCGCAGTTCGTTTCGCGCCACATTTTCCAACTCTATCATCGAAAACGCTACCGGTTTGTTCGAACTTCTTCACGAGACGTAAGATTACACTTTTTTGGGGCAATTTTCGACGATGAACATTAAAACTCTTACCGTAAGAGGTCAGAGTTTGAGCGAGGTTATGATTAGTCGAGTAATACGTTTTCACAAGA
>NW_018021298.1:64354-65840 GCF_002006095.1 Pseudomyrmex gracilis | reverse complement strand
AATCGTACGGTGTCGAATAATCTGGTGTCGAATAAATCTGTGTCGAATCGAGCGGTGTCGAATCGTACTGTGGTCAATAGAGTATCACCCGTTTTTAAGTCTACACATACATATACACAAGTTATCCTTACATAACGTGGCTTGAATAACGCGACTTACAAAGTACGATAAAATAAATTCAGGTATTTCAATATGCGCGTTTATGTGAGCTTCGTATAACTCGATTTCTAACGTAATTTCTGTTATACGAAATGTATGTGCATTTGATGACATAAATAAAATATAAAATTTTATTTCCGTTTTTAAATTAGACAATAATAANAAGTGTAAATTAGACAATAATAAATAATAAATAATAATGTATAAATAATAATGATTGCCATAAACTTAATTTTTATTGCACAAAAATGTTATATAAACGAATGTTAAACGCGATTGAACGTGTAAGCGACATACAAANATTCGAATAAAGCAGAGCAATACATAGTGAGTAAGAGGTTAGAAAGAGACACTGTAAGCATAGAACTAAAATAAAAAAAATACGAGAAACTGCAATAATATTAGTGTACTTCTATATTACTCTCCACGCGTAAAAAAGACAAAGAGAATGCAATAGTATCTGTCTTTGTCAATTGATTGCATCTCCATCTATTCCAATTTCTGGCAACTAATCTACTGCTCTGTTTTACTCATCTTACAGAGCTCGCACACATACATATACACAAAATTTTCACGCATATTATTTATTTATATTAAACTTCTAAATGTATTTCTGACAGCTTTATATTGTTCTTTAATGTTGTCCTGAGGCGGCATGCAAGTTGCTTTTTACATACAAACTACGTAACTTAGATGTTAAGCAAATATTATTACGGCTTGACGTTAGCAGCACACAACAAAACTGTACTTTTTTAATTTTTTTCCATTGTGTTATATTTATTTGGACCTCCCGTATCATTTATTATATGTATTTTCATTGTAGAAAAAGATTTGTCAATCTAAACAGCCAAACAAAAAAATAGTGTGTTGAAAAAATATTCAGTTCTATCGATAAAACAGACCCACTTTAGGATCCCCTTAACAGTCGTTTCAAAGAATCACGTGACAATCTCAAACAACAAGCAAAAAAAAATAAACAGCTTAATGCAAGGATTGGGATATATACCCCTTGCAAAGAAACGCCCGGGTCAGTTTGACCTTGGTGAGCTCCCCGTTCACTTCGCGATCAAGCGGCGCCGTCGTAGCACTAATAAGAAATCGGCTTCCGTGCGGAGAAAAAAGGAAACTCGAGCAATTAAACGCCCAACGAGTAGAGGAATTCAGAAGAAAAAAAAGAAGAAGCGCGCGACAAAAACTAGCAAACGCCGCGTGAGCAAGAAACGAACCGTGAGCGATATATTCTCGTAGACGAAGCAAAATGTCTTTTCTCCATACTCACTCGTGTGAGTGTTTCAAAAGCGAACTTGATCTTTTCACTCTACCGCCC
>NW_018021298.1:58620-63524 GCF_002006095.1 Pseudomyrmex gracilis | reverse complement strand
GAGGAGTGGTGGGGGAATCAATTGACAACGCCATACTCGGGCAACTGCCAAAGCGAGTGATAATCGGTTTTGTCGAAAATAAGGCGTTTAACGGCGATAGAGTAAACTTAATCCGTTTAATTTTAAAAACTTTAATATAAATTTTCTGTCGCTTTACGTCGATGGAATGCAAGTTCCTATTAGACCGTTNCAACCTTCTTTTTCAAAAAACTCTTCTCTCTACATCGAGGCTTTTCATACTCTTTTCTCAGGAACAGGTATTCATTTTCTAAACAAAGACAATGCTATAAGCAGAGATGCTTATGCTCACGGATACACACTCTTTGCTTGTGATCTCACACCCGATTTATCGGCCAATTGCGTCGAACATTGGAATCTCGTGAAGCACGGTAGTTTGCGAATTGAAGCACGGTTCGAAAAAGCTTTCAAAACGACTAATAACTGTCTTGTTTATGCGGAATTCGACAGTGTTTTGGAAATCGATTCTTTGCGCCAAATCATTGTTGATTATAACGGATGATCATATTCCCGCACATGCGTAAAACCAAGATAATTTTCCTCCACTACATTTTTCCCACTTTTCTACGTCTGTTGTCGCAAGCGTTTTGTGGAGAAATTTCAGTTTCGTTCTAGTCTCCGATATCATTGCTTCGTTTTCACGATGTCCGAGTATAAAAGTGCTGTGATCATAGAAATGCAAGGATTTTGCGGCGTCGTGTGTGAATTTATTCCAAAAGAAGTGGCGTATGTCGCGGTAGACCGAACGATTTTTGGAAACTGGATCTTGATGCCTCCGTTCTCGTTTACCGAATTACCACAAAAATCAAAACGATGCAATCAAACAATTGGCTTACACGAATTTATCACGGTATCGAATAGTTTGACGGTGAAACCAATCTCAAATATCTCACGAGACATCTACGAGAAGTCACCAAATACGCTCCCGTCATCTACACCAGAGGCGAAGAAAAAATGGATTTCTTAGAAAAGCTTCTGTCTAAAAACATATATAATCTGGAAGCTCTCTCTCCGTCGTTCAAATCCATCTCGAAAAGCGAAGAGAACATATCTCAGTGTTTGTATCACGGAGTTTGCTCATCGGACATTAGTTGCGCTCTACGTAACGCTTTTTGGTTAAAACGCTAGTTAAAGCTAAACAGCGCTGTACTTGAAGAACATCTCGATAGCGGCTTTGTCAGCGATGAGATCAGCATGATACAATTCAACAAGATCAAAACGGAGGAGGAGAAAAAACAACTAACAGAAGAAGAAGATACGCGCAGTGAAGACGATTGCCCTCGAAAACCTCCTGCCTAAACAACGTCGCTGTACAAACAGAGGTACAAGGGAAATACATAACATTCACTCCGCGTTCTCGCGACTATCTGTATCGAAATAATGAATACGAAAGAAATAGTGCAAGTTTTGCGACAACTGCAAATATCTGGACACACGGAAGTTTATCCAGCCGACAAATTGCCCAGGGTGTGGACGAAGTGGACAGCAATCGTCGCTAACACAGACAATCACAATCAACCAGGAACCCACTGGGTTGCCTTCTTCCTCGATGGAAACAGACACGCTATCTACATTGACAGCTATGGAATACCGCCGTCTGATTCACGCTTCCTTCTGCGACTTCGAAGAAATTCTGCAACGCACACATAGAACACGACTCAACTTCAAGGATATTTCTCGCAAACGTGCGGGCATTATTGCTGTGTGTTTCTGTATTTTATGGCTCACGGGTATAGCCTTTCTCAATTTTTACAACTGTTTTCCGGAAATTTCGACGCCAACGACAAATTAATTGTATGTTTATTTCGTAAAATATTTTCTACAAAATCCAACAATGTACAAACCCGCTCTCCTGAACATTATATTCAACAATGTACTTGTAAAACAAAAACAAATAATCAAGTGTGATCTTGTATTTTCTTTTATGTATTCAATATATATCTATATTGAATAACTGTACTAAGTTGTTTTCTGTTATTTTTCCCAAGAAACCTATTCCTAAACTCTTCACACCTCACACATTTTTATAAACATTTTAGTCTACATTAAATATCCATCGAAAACTCTCGTAGAATTTTTTTGAAGTTTCTTGCGCAAACAAGTACGATCAGGTTTAACGGTTCCGAGTCATAAACCGTTGTTTGTCTTCAAAAAAAAAATGATGTTCTCATTGGCACGCTCTTGTTACCCCTCACGAACATGCAGATTTAACGGTCCCGAGTCATAAACCGTTTTTTGTCTTTAAAAAACTTATGTTCTCATCGGCACGCACGTGTCAACCCGCACGCACAAGTTCGCGCAGATGAAAATCGTTCAGAAAAAATCCGGACACATAAATTCATTTTTTATAATACATCCCTGACTTTCTAGTCACAGTCTTGCAACGCCTGCTTCGATTTCTATTTCGCCTAGACGCCCTCAACTACGTTTCACGCTCATTGGGAGCCATAAGTGCCCAGAAGCTCATTGGTCCTTCCTTGGGGGCCCTATCATCCCCATCAATTACCCTTGAACCTCTCTCATTGGGAGCCATAAGTGCCCAGACGCTGACTGATTCTTCTCGGGACCGATGCCACCCCCGCCCTTACTCTTCCTCACTCAACCGACGCCAACTTGCTCTCATACACGTTTGAACGCACGAGGCAACAACATCGGAGCGCCGCCATTGCCAGTACCAGCCACGCTTCGAAACGGATTTTTTAATAAATATATACTCTTTTAATAAAGAATTCTTACTCGAGAACATTCTCAAACTTTCCTCCCACACAAATTCCTCAACAAAAAAAAATTTAAAATACACATTTTTAGAAAATTATAAAAATTTATAAAAAATGTATAAAAAATTTATGGGGTCATAAATCATGTCACTTTTCCATCCCCTCCAGTAGGCGTGGCCAATCACCCCCAAGGGAGAGGAAAACCCTGGTGGGGCAATGGCGCCAGAAGTGGTGGGATGGCCAGGTGGAAGGGGTTTGTTTTGACGCGCCACAAGTGCCCACATACTACTAATGATTCTTGTGTTGACTTGTGTTGGTAACTGGAAAGCGCCAATATAAATCAGGATTATAACGCGCTGACGCAAGAGTCATGAGAATACATCCATATGTATAAGTCGTAGATCGCGAAAACACAGTCGTGAAGACAAAAAAATCGACTAATCATATTATCCAACTAATTAATCTGTCAATTAATTTTTTGCTTTGGAGACTGCAGCTATATTTATTGCCAGTACTGCAAATCTATAATCAGAGAGAAGACTGAGAGCGGCCATTCTATTGTAGTTTCTTACGACGGTTTCAGCCGCTGCTTTTAGCGCCATATCACAAAAGTGGATCTCAAAGGTCGTTTTCCACATTAAACGCAAGTAGCAGGTCTCGTGGAACTGATCAATCACGTTGGTCGATTGGCTGATTTGACTCTGCAATTGATCAATTCCACAAGATCTGTTTTAATGTAGAACGGTCTTTGAGATCCACTTTTGTGATATGGCGCTAAAACCAGCGGCTGAAACCGTCGCAAGAAACTACAATAGGATGACTGCTCTCAGGTTTCTCTCTGCTATAATGCACATTATGTGTAGTATAGAGTTAAGTTTAATTACCAACAGTAAATATTTGAACGCAGTCACCGTCGATTCACGTCGCGTGCTTGACAAATGCTGCGTTGCGTTTCACACATATGCGCGCATTTATCTATAGTACATGTTACGTATAAATAAATAGTATAGATGCGTGCATATGCGTGAAACGGGATGCAGCTATATGCTGCGAAATTCACTGAATCAATGAAAAACATATGAGCTACATTCCGATAATCATTGGAAATCTATAGCACATGTGACGTGAAGTTAGTGTATACGACACATAGACGTATCATTTTCAATTAACAAAGAAAAAGTATTACAAACGTTCTTGGTGATTATAAAAAGGTATAAAAAAAGAATAAAATATACAATTAATATGCAAGTACATAATAGTACATAAGTGATTGTGTTGCAGGGTTTGGTTAAGTTTGGTTAAGTTTGCTAGGAGAAAAACATTGGTGAGTTATAAAAATAAATATTTTACTGTTCACACACATAAAAGACTCAAATGTAAAACACAATACGTGACATGTACTTTTTAGAAACTACAATTTACTAATGCCAAAATTGATAACAAAAAAGTAGTTAGATAAATATTCTGTAAAAAACAAAATATTTTGAATATAAGAAATTTCAAATGTTATTTGTTACTTATCGTATTTTACATTTTTAAATAATGTTTAGCAACTACATTATTTCCTTTCAGCAGATTTCCAAAATTATTCTAAAATAAAAATCCTAATAGGAGTAAACAGTACAGTTATTGCCCTCCCAACAGTAATTGGCCATGTAGTAAAGAAGTAATAGATATAAATAAATATTATCATTATATTCTAAATTATAAACATTTTAATATTAATTAAGTTTTTCTGCTCCGAATAAAAGTAATATTATAGTATTTCGTCACTCCCTACGTATAATAACGTAACTGCAAAACGCAAATTTTAGAGGAGAGCGGTTTGAAAGTTTAAAACTTTATTTTTTTTTCTTGAAAATTCTAGAGCCTTGAAATTTTTTATGATTACTTTTTAATATAATAGAATTTAGCGAGATACTTTTAAATTTTCTGAAAAAGCCGCGCCAAGTTTGTTTTACATTAAATATTTTTTATTTTGAAACATTCCACATGAAGTTTTGACATTTCACACAAATTGAAATCTATATGTATGATTTGACATAGTTTAAGATTTTCCACGCAAGGCGAAGTCATTTCTTACATCAATGAGTGTTTTATATAAAAAGTGCAGTGGTCATACAATATTTGAAACTTTTTATTGATTTAGAATATTTTCTATTTTACAAC
>NW_018021298.1:54953-56460 GCF_002006095.1 Pseudomyrmex gracilis | reverse complement strand
GATCTTTGTTAATTAAAATCTCAGTAACTATTGCGAATCTAGCAAAATGGTATAGGACTTTTCACCTCAGTTTTATTCCTTCTATCTGCCTACGAGAGATGTTAAACCAATTCTGGGACACCCTGTATATATATATATATATCAAAATAAGAAAAACATCTCTTGAATATTAAAATTTACCGTTAAAGCTTAACCTGTTCAAGCTTATTATTAAACCTTTCGCAAAGATTGATAAGTTATCACTCTTAAGTCGCCCTTACGCAACATCACAGTTAGTTGCAAAATTAATAACTTTTAAACTAAAAGAGAGAGAGGAAAACAGTTTGCGTCATAATCCTTAGCGCAACAAACTGCAAATTACCAGCCTAGTTCGAACTTTCTAACTTTAGTTATTAACAATCAATTGTTTAAAGAATAGAAATTGTTAAACTTTTCCGTGTGGTATTTTGCAACTAACCAATAAGAATTGAGATGTAAAAACGATTTTTCTTTAACTTTTACCGTTCTCGAAATATTCAATTTGTTAACTTTCACTCTTTGTCATAAATCGCAGAGTAGCCGATTGAAGGTACCTGCAAAATTAGTTTCAAGCTATCTCTTCTGGTTCTCGAAATATCCGCGATTTGCGAAAAGGATTATGTATCGTTAAATGTGTGTGTGTGTGTGTGTGTGTGTGTGTGTGTAGAATATTAAAATTTTATATTTCATATTTTTTATTTTTTCTTTAAAATTTAATAATCGATAATATTTAATTTTTTTTATATTTGTATTATATATATATATTATATATATATAATTGTATTATATTGTATTATAAACAAAAAATGTTTACTATCAGTTTTACCGCTATACTTGGCGCGAGACTATGGCTGCGTCCCGACTTACGCATATCCATATATTTATCTATACTATCTATACTATATGTAACGTGTACTATAGATAAATGCGCGCATATTATGCGTAACTCGGAACGCAGCCTATATCTACATGAAAGTATCGTCACCTGGTGGCGACAAGAGGCGAAGTACGCTCAAGCGAGTCCCAAGACGACGTGGACGAAAATTATGAACTTAGTTTTTCGCGATTTCAGACTATGTATCGAGATATTTCCTTTCAGAAGGCGCGGAGGAAAAAAACCGCAAAATACTTTTTTTTGTGCCTCGATCTCAACTTTCACTTGAGTCTAGGCCGAACTCGATCGGTTTAGCCGTTGTTGAGATCGGAAAATCTCGATATTGCCATTTGGCCATTTTTGCGTATAAGAGGCACAAAAACACGTTTTTCACGTGTTTTTTCGTGAATTTACTTATATGTGCACACACATATAAGACATATTTTCCGCAAGACATCCTGCGCAACGGCTGCATAGACTGTTTATTTATTAAGTTTAATAGACTTCATGAGCCAGAGGACGATACTCATATTTAATATTAATTTAGAAATCTACGCTGTCGAAATAAGCGTTTATACAGTATCAGACAACATCTTAATAGATGTACGAAATATT
>NW_018021298.1:51566-54773 GCF_002006095.1 Pseudomyrmex gracilis | reverse complement strand
AATTCGAAAAAACACGTGAAAAACGTGAATTTACTTATATGTGCACACACATATAAGACATATTTTCCGCAAGACATCCTGCGCAACGGCTCCATAGACTGTTTATTTATTAAGTTTAATAGACTTCATGAGCCAGAGGACGATACTCATATTTAATATTAATTTAAAATATTCAGTTTACGTTTATAATAGTAGATGCTAGTATTACCTTGAGGGACTGTGTGAATTTTTTGAAAATCAAATGCGGCCGTTAGAGTGTCATTGAAATTGATTGCGGCTAATTTATCAATGTGTTTTTGAGTTCTTGCAGCATCTTTATTTCTAAAGTGGTCTTTTTGCTTAATTTNTTGTGCTTCAGTGATTGGTTTTGGTAGGTTTTTAAATGTTTCACATTCGTCGCACTGATCTTTTTTAGATTTATGAAATTCTAAGTTTATATTTTGGTTCACAATGTCTTGATATTGTCGTAAAGTGGATGCTTTATTTGAATATTTTTCTGGATCAAACCACTGTTCATAAAGCCTAAATATTTCTTTGAAAGTAAGGTTGCTATCTAAGTAAAATTTTGAGCTATTTTTTTGACAATAATGTGATTCTACAGGAATGAAACTATGTACATGGTCGCAAACACTTCTTATCATTTCATCATCTATCACTTTAGAATGATTTTTGTGCGTACCACACTCATCTTCCCATATCACACCACCTCCTAGAGAAACTTTTTTTAAAGCAGTGCGGATCAAACCATCTCCAATTGAAAACGTGTTCAAAAACATAGTTTTGCAAACTAAAGTTTTATTTTCTTTGTTTATTATATATTCCATATTATTTGGCAAATAGTATTTAATTGTAAATTTTCTTTTTGAATCACTTTCTGTTGTTATTCTTTGTTTAATTATTTTCTCGCAACAATTTGCAAGATATTCCCATTGCCTTACACGATTACCTAAAGACCAAAACTGATCAAATAGTTTTTGTCTTAAATCANTTGGTATTTTCTCCGTGCATTTCAGTCTGCAACTATTACCACATGAAAGTGACAAAGATTTTGATGGTTTTTCTTTTCCATTGCGACTGACATACGACAATCCTAAATTTTTTACACTTTTTCTTTTGACATCTTTCCATTCTGATCTAAAGACTTTTTCTTGTCCTTCCTAAATCTTTTTTTTTTTTTTAGATTTTCGTTTCTTCTTCTTGATTGTATTAATGTCGGTCGAAGTTGAGCTTGAAAGATCATTATTTTCATATGTAACATCAGTATTAGTCATGTTAGACATAGGAGAATCCAAACTGGCGGTGGATGTTGATGGAATTGATGAGACTTCATTCAGTAAATGTGTATTTTCAACTATCAAAGACAAATTACTTGTTTGAAAAGTTAATTGGACTACAACTTCGGAAGAAGATAGTGTATTATCAATATTATTATTTTCAAGTTTAGATAATTTGATTTGTACATTATTATTTTAGCATATTTTATTAGAGCTTTCACAAGTTTGAGCATTCTCCGTGGTAAACAGTAAATTATCTTCATCTGCAATAAAATGAATTATTTTGAGTATTATTAATTATATAAATGAATTGTTTACACTATTTTTATTTTTTGTTATTTTCTTTACTATACCCGGATTAATTTCGTCAAAGATGCTATTCCACCCTGTCATCTCTTCATCAGTAAAATTTGCATCCAATGGAAGAGATGAGTCTGAAAAAAACAGATTTTTATATTTAATATTTNATACGTAAAAGTATTTGGTACATAAAACATTATTTGTATATGATTTTAATCATATATATATAGTCATGTTACAAAATACACAATAATAGCTTAAGTATAGTGATAATAAAACTAAAAAAAGAAATAATACTTTTTAAAAAAAAATCATTAAAAAAATCATATATACATAATTACTGAAAAAAATTACTTAAATGACAGTTATGTAAAAAATAATATCGAAGTTATAGTGTAAAATTACTCAAGTGACTCATAAATGAAGTGATTTTCCGATGTAAAATATTATAAATGGTAGATGTGATTATTGGATCAAAACATTATCCGATGTAAAATATCATAAGTGAAAGTTACAATAACTTTATTTGCAGTAAAATCTTGTAACTGGNACATAGGTCAATTTAGTTTTGTAAGAAAAGAACCTAACTACCTTTTACGGAAATGTACCAAAAATATTGAGTTAACCTTAAAAAAAACGTAAAAAATACAACTTCAAGTAAAATTTCATAACAGATTAGTATTGATACATAGAAATAAAGAATTGTACATAATGTATAATATGCAATGTATAATATGCAAAAATATAGTAAAATCGTGCACTTACCTGCAAAGCGAGATGCAAGAATAGGATCACGATTGTTGTTTATCTGCATATTTTGATCACTATTTGCCATTTGGCATAATTTTTTACTTCTAGAATGATACATTTTATAAACAAATATATACTTTTAGCGGAAAATTATGCCACATTCAATCAATACACAATATCACACGTGCACCGCGCTGCATGCTGCGACTCAACTGTCAATTAGATGAGCGCTGATTTGACCTGTCCCGCGTTAATATACCTAAGTGGTAGTTTCTAATATTTATAACGGAAAAAATATTGAAGTTTGTAGTTAAGAGATTTTGCGGTTTCAAATTTTTATCCTACTTATAAATNTTTTTTTTTAATATTTGGTGACCATAAAGAACATGACTTTCTAAGTGTCACTATGCAATAAACTGAAAATCCCATATGTGACACTTATGTAATTATACGTAGGGAGTGACGATTTAAGAAACTCAAAAACTTATTGTTATACGACAAACATTGGCCAACTGGCCAATCACTGTTTTTAAGGTTATGAAAACCATATGACAATCATTGGCCTCTTATTTTGAGTTATAGATACAAATGTAAGTTGGTTTGTTAGTTTTTAATGTGTTATAAATAAAATATTCATTACTCTATCTTCATAAGTCAAAACAAAAACTTTATTATGATAACTGTTTTGTAAACAGATACTAACAGAACTCATATGGCCAATAACTGTCTCAGTAAATATATAGAAAAGGTCACCCCTCTCCGATTTCAATGAGCTTGACATATGTTGTCAAGGACACCTTCCTGAGTAACAATCCGTAAATTTTAGCCGTCGCTCGTTGTTAATAAAAAAGTTATGAACAATTGAAGTTTGAAAACTAAGGCT
>NW_018021298.1:43947-46051 GCF_002006095.1 Pseudomyrmex gracilis | reverse complement strand
TTAGAATTTAGGGGGGGTGCAGGGGGGCGCAGCCCCTCTGCCTACACGTTTACAACACCGACAAAAAGATTCAAAGAATCACGAAGAAAAAATTGTACACAATATCGCAAAATAAAAACTTAATTTTCAAACTTCAATTGTTCATAACTTTTTTATTAACAACGAGCGACGGCTAAAATTTACGGATTGTTACTCAGGAAGGTGTCCGTGACAACATATGTCAAGCTCATTGAAATCGGAGGGGGGTGACCTTTTCTATATATTTACCACTGTCTCTTTTGACTATAGGAAATATTTTCTCAAATTTTGAATAATTTTTCAAATTTTCTAATAAATTTATTAGTTTATTTGCAATTGTTATAGTTTGTTTGAGCTAGTAGAACTGAAGATTTACTTCAAAAGTTATTAAATTTAATTTTATAATTCACTCTATATACTGCAGTTTTCCTTAAGTGGCCAATCACTGTATCTCTTATCCCTACTAAATTGTCGAAGTTGAAATATTAACATTAAGAGAGTATACTGAACCTGTCTATTATACCGATCAAACGAGTAATTAATAGTTTAGATTTATTTTTGGATTTACTGCTCGGAGATAAACGATTTTTCAGACTAAAAGAAAATATTATAGTCAAAAGAATCTTTGTCACGTCTCAATTTTCTAAAAATTGAACAAACTTATTTTTGCTTACTGTTATCTTAAGATAATTTGTATTATTATATTTGTAGTTCAAAAGTTAATACATGAAAACAAAACAACAAACAGAGATAGAAATAATATTTAAGAGTGTAATGAAATCATCAATGATTTAGAAACCTACAATAGACAAAATATGTAAACTACGTTTAATCTTAATATAACCTCTTTTATAACCTCTTTACATATGTATGTTCTTGTTTTTCTATCGATGCTTTATGGTTGATCTTTGTTACCAAATCAGATAGCTTGTAGATTGTGCGTTTAGATGCAATATAATGCTACTGTTGGGAAATCAAATATAGTAAGGTGATGGTCGTATTAAGAAATTTGTGAAGTAAGACGTAATTAGTATAAAGTCACGTACGTGGAAATTATGAAGTTAAAACATAAGATAGTCACGTATGTTCGACTGTGACACAGTTAAGTGTGTTGTAAAGAGAGAGTATTGCTTGATCAGCAAGGTTGGCAGATCCGTTTCCGAGAGCTGATCAAGCAAAGATGAGCGAGTTGCGCGATCAACTCGTGCAACGTTGTTTAGGATAAGACAAGGTGATGCCTCTCAATTCGGTGATATAAAAAGTGATGTGACAGAGTTGAGAACAGAAGTTCGAGAACTACCGCCGAGTCGTCGTACTAGTTATAAGAAGATAAACTGTAAGTTGCTAAAATAAAAATAGTCTTACAATTAAGTAAAGGCGGAATTACTTCTTCCCAAATCCAAACGAAAGGAAATCCTGTACCGAAAAAATCCGGTACCGTCGTGGCGGTACAACATTTTGGTGGCAGCGGTGGGATAGATCGGTACAGTCAGAGAGACACGATCTATCAAGCAGGAACCCGGGAGACCGATTCGGGTAAAAGAAAAAGGAACAGCGGGCAAAAGGTAGTAAAGAAATTCTTTTATCCAGAGGTCACAGGTAAATTTATTTACGTGCTAAAATTACAAATTAAAAGCACAATTGACCGGTAAAGAAGTTCCTTGGCACTTGTAACAAAGAAGAGGCAAGGTAGTCTCACGTTACAAGCGATAGCACTGACCTACCGCAATTGAAACAATGTGCGACGACGCAAGCAAAACAGCCAAAGAAAGCTAAAAGGCGCGGCTAACTGGCAGCGAGTTTACTACAGCATAAAGATACCACGGTAACCCAGGCAAAACGGCTACGGCAAGGAAGCGGAAGCAGCAGGACGACAAGGATCGGAGCCCTGTGCTACAGCAGGAAAAACGAGAAAACTGGCATTTACGACCATCCGACAGACGCGAGGATAGGCGCGAGATTTATACCGAACCGGTAAACCGAATTAAAAAATTTTCGCAAGAATCGAGAACCGCACCGGCAGGGTTATATCAAGAACCAAATATTAAGGGCGTGTTCCGTTTGACCACAGTACGATTCGACACCG
>NW_018021298.1:39745-43357 GCF_002006095.1 Pseudomyrmex gracilis | reverse complement strand
CGTACGGTGTCGAATAATTTGGTGTCGAATAAATCTGTGTCGAATCGAGCGGTGTCGAATCGTACTGTGGTCAATAGAGTATCACCCGAATATTAACATACAAAGATGTTTTTTCGAGTTTGAACCGCGTTAGTGTCATTTTTATGATACAGTATCAGGCTGCTCTTCAAACCCTGATGAAGTGAGCTGTAATGTTCACGAAACGTCCGTATAAAAATGACACTAACGCGGTTCAAACCCGAAAAAACATCTTTGTATGTTAATACTACACACCGCAAAAGCATCAAATATCAAAGAACCGAATATATTTAGGCGAACGTTGGTATTTAGCGATAGCGACGTAGAGTTATATCCGAACGTAGTGATTAAAAGGGAGTTTCCGTTTGATCTGGACGGCAGCATTGTCGGACATTTGCGGAACGGTGGAATTGCGGGCACACAGGCTCATAGACGCGATTACTCTCTGGTATCGTTTGAAAGCGAAATATTTCGTGCAGCGGGACAGGTCGGAATGGACAACGACAACGTTGAACTTACAACCGATGAGCGCAAAATAAATCATGCTCGGGGAGAAGTCGATCAAGAAATTAACCGAATGCGTAGTGCATTGACCATAGAGAATTCCGCGGGGAACGGAGCCGCGGGAACGAGCGAACAGGGTCTTAGTTCTACAAAGATAATCCTGCGTCAGCTGGTACGATCGTTTGAGTTGTTAAATACGCGTATGACCACGATGACAAGACATGTAAACGAATTACGCGATTGACAACGTAACTCACCGAAAAACAACGAGCCGTTAGGACACGATAACACAGTGGACGTGACGTATAGACAAACGGCTGCGGACGTACGCAACCAGACTGCACATTTGTACGGACATATAACGTTAAAGGAGGTGCGTGGAAAGATACCCACATTTGATGGGAAATCGCAAACGCAGCTGCGAGAGTTTCAAAGCGCGTGTAGTTACGCAGTAAAGAATATAAACCCAGTAGACGAGCAAACGTTGCTGGAGGCAATCCTGTGCACTAAGTTGAGAGCACAGGCACTTTTGGATTTCGAAACGCGGGATATCCACAGTTTTGAACAATTGAAGTTTGAAATAAAAAACACGTACTCAGCAAAAAGGGGTACAACCGAGTTACAAATAGAATTCAGCTCTGTAAAACAAAAAAATGAAGAAAGTGCGTTAAGTTTTGGTCAGCGAGTAAATCAACTCGCGATGGAACTCTATGAGTCCATGATAGAAGGGAAAGAACGAACTAACGAGCAAAAAAGAACTATTTTAGAAACTATTAAGGAACAGGCGTTACACCATTATCAAATCGGGTTGCGAGAGGAGCTAAGATTATTTATGCGGTCGCGCAGGTATGACACGCTCCAAGAAGCGATAGCCGAGGCAAGTGCGGAGGAAAAAGCTGCGGGAACAAAATCAAGAAATCGAGTGCAAAACCAGACGCGTGGAAGCAACAAAAGTTACAATTGTTATAAATGTAGCAAGACCGGACATTTTGGACGAGAATGTCGGTCTGGAAAAATGTCTTTGCCAAGGCCGAGTGGCAACAGGATAAATGCAATAGAGAAGCATTGCAGTCATTGTAAAAAGACAAGACATCTACGAGAAAATTGCTGGTCGCTGTACAAAGAAAAAAAAGCCGAAGCGACAGTAGCGAGGCGTCAGAAAGTGACAAAGAGGAAGATAAAAGAAAAAAGAAATCTGTCTCCGTAGCGGAATTACAAATAACCAAGGTAAATACAGCGCAAGCGGGATTAGATTTGGCTATAGTACCGATAAGAGAAGCAAAAAGAGGCTAGGTGGAAATGCTGTACGATACCAGAGCAACAGTCTGACTAATTAAACAGAAGTATTTGAAAAGGGAAATACCGGCAGAAAAAACCAAGCTGGAGATAACCGGAGTTACCGGACATAAAACTTGTGTGATTGGAAACATCAAGGCCAACATACAATTGAGGAATAAAAAAATAAAGCATACGATATGGTAAAGAACGACTTTCCAATTAAATATCAAGGAATACTTGGAAGTGATTTCATTAGGAAATATAATGCCGTACATAACTACAAGGAAGGTCGGCTTGAGGTAGATAAAGATTTGATGACGCTGCGTCCATATCAAAGCGTAGTGTTGCAACCAAGAAGCGAAACCATTGTATAGGCAATCACGGATAGCAATCAGGTCGGAATAATAGAAGCAGAAGAAACACGGGTTGGAGTATTCGAGGGGTGTTGTCTAGTACAGCCGGAAAAATATTTGTGCCTAGTAAGTATAATAAATACTATAGAGGAAAGGGTAGAAATAGATACACCACGAGTAAAAGTGGGGGAACTAAGCAAGAATAGAGAAGAAGAAAGCAAAGTCTTAAGCGTAAGCGTCAAAAAAGGTGGAAAGGCGCAAAATGAAAAAATAAAAAAGGCATTACGCATGCAGCATCTGAATACGGAGGAAAGGCAGGCCTTGTTGGAGATTTGCGAAGCGTATAGCAACATATTCTATTTGGCAAGGGAACCGTTGACAAAAACTAACGCAGTGACACACAAGATACGAGTAAAAAGCGACACCGCAACAATCAATGTTAAACCGTATCGTTTGCCAAAAAAACACAAGCAGGAGGTTGATCGATAAATCAAAAAAATGTTAAGCAACAAAATAATAAGGAATAGTAAAAACGAGTGGAATGCACCGCTATTTGTTGTGCCAAAGAAAATAGACGCGTCAGGCGTAAGGAAATTGAGAATTGTTGTGGATTTTAGGCGGTTGAAGGACATCACGATCGGAGATTCGTTTCCGTTACCAAACATAACAGAAATTCTCGACCAGTTGGGAAATGCATAGTATTTCTCGACGCTGGATTTGACTTCTGGGTAACATCAGATACCAATGGAGGAAAAGGATAGGTTAAAAATATGCCCATACGGTGTTGAAAATGCCGTATGGGCATTATGAGTACAGTCGGCGTCAATGAATCGTTTCATAGCCCCGGGAGCTAGAGATAAGAGAGACGGTATTCCCTAAGAGTAAGTACTGCCAACGGCCGCCGCACTACCAAACTGTAGCAGATTTCGACGAATTGACCAAGTACAGTATTTACTGCTAGGGAATATCGTCTCTCTTATCCCTAGCTCCCCGCGTCTACGAAACGATTCATTGACGCCGACTGTACTCATAATGCCCATACGATGTTGAAAATGCCGTATGGGCATTATGAGTACAATATGTCTTTTGGACTGAAAAACGCGCCGGCAACTTTTCAAAGATTGATGAATGCAACAAGAAATATATAAGGCCATACGAGCCATTCGCAGGATGTTTGTGCGGAAACTGTGCGTGTACATATATATATATATATATATATACATGTAACGAATTCTACTTGTAAATTTTTACAAGTGTTTTTTGAATTGAAATCTCAATTTTTAAATTCATACGGAATGCTAGATTTGCATCTCACATATGAAAAACCCCGGATACCCCCCTAACTAATTTTAAAATATTGCGAAAAAAACTCCTCGGCCAGGAGTCAAACCTGGAATTTCCGGCTTTCCGTGCCATCGCCTTCCCTGTTAGGCCACCGAGGCACTTGGAGTTAGTCTCG
>NW_018021298.1:33659-34785 GCF_002006095.1 Pseudomyrmex gracilis | reverse complement strand
TTACAAACAATGGAGCTAAACAAATTTTGTAAATCTTTTCATTGTAGCAATAAAACATCTTTAGAAAAACATATATAATTTGTCCGGATTTTGGCGCCGCACCCTGTATATATATATACATGTAACGAATTCTACTTGAGATTTCAATTCAAAAAACACTTGTAAAAATTTACAAGGTTAGTACCGCTGCTGCTGTGTCTAATTCGTGCAAGATTTTATCGTTTTTCTCTCTTTTCCTCAATCTCTATTTCTAGTTTGTGGGATCTCAGTGAACAATTGATTTCTTAAAAACACTTACTACATGGTTGAGTGGCGGCGGTTTCGGATTAGCTGCAGGTACTCGGAAGTGGAGCGTTGAATACCAGTGCGGCTTCGGTGTCCCGGCTTTGGCACTCACGGCACCGAAACCTTTCAAATTCTTTGTACCACGACACTCCCGACCTTTTAGATTAGCGGCTCTCAACTAGCTTCGGTTCTGAGAGTCTTTATATACAATTTTGAGTAAGGACTCTCCCAATCAGAAAACTCAGTCGAGCTTTGCCAGTTCTTATTTGTTAGTTAGTGGTCGGGTAAACTTCGTGAGATCGCCAATTGGTGACAATTTCTCGCCTCGGTTGGCTCGTCCAATTTTTCGGAGAAGGGAAAAGGGAGAGTGTTGTTTTTTTTCGATTACGCCACATAGACTCTTTGCTATTTGCTTATAATAAAATTGCTAGTGGCGCCGGAGTTTCTATTTGCGCCGGCCGCTCTAATTTTTATAAGCGGTGTTTTTTATGATCCGGGGATGTCCGGGTTTGTTTGGAAAGCTGCTCAAAGTATTTAAATAATAAATTTTTCTTGCTCGTTATCATAAAATTTTGGGATATTACCAGGCGCGGTTTATCTTTTCGAGCGCCGATATGATTTCCGTTTGCTCTCCTATCGTTTGGACTCCAAACTTTGGAGTCTAAGTTTCCAAACGATAGGAGACCCGTTCGAGTTATTTATTGCTTTTCATTATTTACAAAAAAAGGGTTTGTTATGCGTTGGCGCGTCGCGTTGCAAGAAAAAGGGGACCGTGGAGTCCCCAGGACGTAACAACAATACTGTTATGTTTTTTTGGGCGTGTTCCGTTTGACCACAGTAC
>NW_018021298.1:28428-30702 GCF_002006095.1 Pseudomyrmex gracilis | reverse complement strand
TGAGAGACCCCGGATACCCCCCTAACTAATTATTAAAATATTGCGAAAAAAACTCCTCGGCCAGGCGTCGAACCTGGAATCTCCGGCTTTCCGTGCCATCGCCTTCTCTCATATGTGAGATGCAAATCTAGCATCCCGTATGATTTTAAGAATTGAGATTTCAATTCAAAAAACTCACTTGTAAAAATTTACAAGTAAATTCGTTACATGTGTATACATATATATATATACATGTATAAGTTCTCNCTCAACACTTTGAGAACGGCTCGTAAGGCCTTATATTCACTCATTGGTTCAATATAATAAGTAGAAATTAAAATACGGCAAACATTAAAAACATACTCATGGAAAAATAGAATGTATAACAGACTAAAAAACCTATTTAGAATAAATTGATATACTGACACGGGGTGCTTTCCAGCTACAGTTACAGTGTCTATTAGTGTGAGAAAGAGCATATCAGTGTGTCTTATGACACTGTGTTACATAGTGTCTACTAGTGCAAATAGACACAATGTGTGCTGCGTATTTTAAATTTTACTTATTATATTGACTTCATTTTTAGTATAGATTTCTCTTCTTTAATAAGTTTCAATTATCTGACAAATAATTATCAATTCTTTTCTTTGAACATCTTAATTATTATTTAAATTATTAGTTATCACATCATATTTTTCTTTAATCTCAACAACATCAATAGACAAAATATCTTGAGCTAATCTTTCAAAATTATTTATAGTTTCAAAAGTAAAACGATTATTATAGTATGCCAACTATAAATTAGAGTCATTGATAAAGTCACGTCCAATAATGACATCATAACGCATAGTTTGATCAGCAACAACTAAAAAGATAATGTCAAACCAAGAGTATTTAATATTTTTAAAAAATATCTGATCATATATTTTACCATAAATAGATAGTGAAGATTTATTAATGCTTTTATAACTAATTTCTTTTTTAACTTTAAATAATTCTCTATTATTAAACAATTTTTCGTATAACGATTTTTTAATTAAATTAACTGGACTACCTGTATCAACTAGAGCGGGAATTGTTATTTTATCATGATTTACTCTACGAACAAGAATACATACCCTAGCCCCACTATCACCGATCTGCAGGACTTCATTCGCATGTTGAAACGATGTAGACGGCAATTGCGCAAAAGCAGATGACTGTTGGTCCAGATGATTGACAGAAGAAGTGCGGCTGCCTTCCTTCGATGAAGCTGAAGTTGGCCCGGAGACTTAGCCCGNAACCGCCGAAATGCAGGGCCGCAGCGGCCGATTTTAAAAAACCAAAATTTCCGGAACTTTGACCAACTAAACCTGTTTTTCTTGCGCACGTAAACATTATTGTATTCTCCTAACATTAATTATATATTTAAAAAAAAAAAATAAATTATTTAAATATTTCTTGCATTATCAACCACAAAAATAAATACAATATCTATGTTTTCACATATATTATTCGATAAAAACGTTCACGCTCCCTACAAAATGCATATCCACCGTGTTACTAACATTCCAAAGAATATTTGTGCAAATTTTCAGCCAATTATATATTTGCATTGACGACTAATAAACAAATGTCTATCGTCACTCGAGCGGAATAGCGCTTCTCAAAAAGTTTGAACATTTTTTTAACATTGAAAGTGTTCGTGCTCCCTAAAAATTGAATGTCTGCTGCGTTTCCAACATTACAAACAATATTTGTGAAAATTTGCAGACGGTTGTTTGCTTGCATTGACGAATACTAAACAAATATCTACCGCTACTCGAGCGGGATAGCACTTCTTAAAAAGTTTGAACTTCTATTTAACATCGAAAATGTTCGTGCTCCCTAAAACTTACATGTTTACTTCATTTCTACCATTACAAAGAAAATTTGTGCAAATTTTCAGTCACCTGTTCCTTTGCATTAACGATTAATAAACAAATATATCTCGCCACTCGAGCGAAAAAGCGCATCTTAAAAAGTTTGAAAGTCTTTTCAACAACGAAAATGTTCATACTCCCTAAAAATTGACCGTCTACTGCGTTTCTAACATTACAAACAATATTTGTGCGAAGTGGCAGCCGGTTGTTAGCTTGCGGTGACGAATAACAAACAAATGTTTGTTGTCATTTGAGCAATTTAGCGCTTCTTAAAAAGTTTGACATTTCTTGTACCACCACAAAGATGTTCGTGCTCTCTAAAAATTGATTATTTTTTACATTTACAACAAATCAAAGACTAAGTGTGCAAATTCTCAGCCGGCTGGTCCTGTGC
>NW_018021298.1:21509-23174 GCF_002006095.1 Pseudomyrmex gracilis | reverse complement strand
TTTGCATTAACAAGTAATAAACAAATGTTTTTCGTCACTCGAGCGGGATAGCGCTTCTTAACTCGTTACAAAGTTTGACATTTTTTATAACATTAAAGATGTTCATGCTCTTTAAAAGTTATGAACACTTTTAAGATAAAAAAAAATGTTAAACTTTGTAACGGTTCAAAAAGCGCTATCACGATCGAGTGACAATAAAAATTTGTTTATTCCTTGTTAATGCAAACGGCCAACCGGCTGAGAATTTGCACAATTATTCCTTGATTTGTTGTAAATGTGAAAAATAAACAAATTTTAGGCAGCACAAACATCTTCAATGTTATAAAAAATATCAAACTTTGTAACGGTTTAAAAAGCGCTATCCCGCTCGAGTGACAATAAACATTTCTTTATTACTTGTTAATGCAAAAGACCAGCCAGCTGAGAATTTGCACAATTATTCTTTGATTTGTTGTAAATGTAAAAGATAAACAAATTTTAGGCAGCACGAACATCTTCAATGTTATAAAAAAATATCAAACTTTGTAACGGTTCAAAATGCGCTATCACGATCGAGTGGCAATAAACATTTGTTTATTACTTGTTACTGCAAAGGCCCAGCCGGCTGAGAATGTGCACAAGTATTCTTTGATTTGTTGTAAATGCAAAACACATTTAATTTTTAGACAGCACAAACATCGTCAATGTTAAAAAAAATGGTAAACTTTGTAACGAGTTATGAAGCGCTATAGTGACAATAAACATTTGTTTATTACTTGTTAATGCAAAGGCCCAGCCGGCTGAGAATTTGCACAATTATTCTTTGATTTGTTGTAAATGTAGAAGATAAACAAATTTTAGGCAGCACGAACATCTTCAATGTTATAAAAAAATATCAAACTTTGCGACGGGTCAAAAAGCGCTATCACTATCGAGTGGCAATAAACATTTGTTTATTACTTGTTAATGCAAAGACCCAGCCGGCTGACAATTTGCACAAATATTGCTTGATATGTTGTAAATGCAAAAAACGTTTGATTTTTAGACAGCACGAACATCTTCATTGTTATAAAAAATGTTAAACATTGTAACGAGTTATGAAGCGCTATAGTTACAATAAACATTTGTTTATTACTTGTTACTGCAAAGGCCCAGCCGGCTGAGAATTTGCACAATTATTCTTTGATTTGTTGTAAATGTAAAAGATAAACAAATTTTAGGCAGCATGAACATCTTCATTGTTAAAAAAAATGTCAAACTTTGTAACGAGTTAAGAAGCGCTATCCCGCTCGACGAAAAACATTTGTTTATTACTTGTTAATGCAAACGGCCAACCGGCTGACAATTTGCACAAGTATTGCTTGATATGTTGTAAATGCAAAAAACATTTAATTTTTAGGCAGCACGAACATCTTCATTGTTAAAAAAAATGTTAAACTTTGTAACGAGTTATGAAGCGCAATAGTTACAATAAACATTTGTTTATTACTTGTTAATGCAAAGGCCCAGCCGGCTGAGAATTTGCACAAGTATTTTTTGATTTGTTATAAATGCAAAACACATTTAATTTTTAGACAGCACGAACATCTTTATTGTTAAAAAAAATGTCAAACTTTGTAACGAGTTAAGAAGCGCTATCCCGCTCGAGTGACGAAAAACATTTGTTTATTACTTGTTAATGCAAAC
>NW_018021298.1:13353-15159 GCF_002006095.1 Pseudomyrmex gracilis | reverse complement strand
TTACTTGTTAATGCAAACGGCCAGCCGGCTGACAATTTGCACAAGTATTGCTTGATATGTTGTAAATGCAAACAACATTTAATTTTTAGGCAGCACGAACATCTTCAATGTTAAAAAAAAATGTTAACTTTGTAACGATTCAAAAAGCGCTATCACGATCGAGTAATGAGAAACATTTGTTTATTATTTGTTAACGCACAGGACCAGCCGGCTGAGAATTTGCACACTTAGTCTTTGATTTGTTGTAAATGTAAAAAATAATCAATTTTTAGAGAGCACGAACATCTTTGTGGTGGTACAAGAAATGTCAAACTTTTTAAGAAGCGCTAAATTGCTCGAATGACAACAAACATTTGTTTGTTATTCGTCACCGCAAGCTAACAACCGGCTGCCACTTCGCACAAATATTGTTTGTAATGTTAGAAACGCAGTAGACGGTCAATTTTTAGGGAGNATGAACATTTTNGTTGTTGAAAAGACTTTCAAACTTTTTAAGATGCGCTTTTTCGCTCGAGTGGCGAGATATATTTGTTTATTAATCGTTAATGCAAAGGAACAGGTGACTGAAAATTTGCACAAATTTTCTTTGTAATGGTAGAAATGAAGTAAACATGTAAGTTTTAGGCAGCACGAACATTTTCGATGTTAAATAGAAGTTCAAACTTTTTAAGAAGTGCTATCCCGCTCGAGTAGCGGTAGATATTTGTTTAGTATTCGTCAATGCAAGCAAACAACCGTCTGCAAATTTTCACAAATATTGTTTGTAATGTTGGAAACGCAGCAGACATTCAAGTTTTAGGGAGCACGAACACCTTCAATGTTAAAAAAATGTTCAAACTTTTTGAGAAGCGCTATTCCGCTCGAGTGACGATAGACATTTGTTTATTAGTCGTCAATGCAAATATATAATTGGCTAAAAATTTGCACAATTATTCTTTGGAATGTTAGTAACACGGTGGATATGCATTTTGTAGGGAGCGTGAACGTTTTTATCGAATAATATATTTGAAAACATAGATATTGTATTTATTTTTGTGGTTGATAATGCAAGAAATATTTAAATAATTTATTTTTTTTTTTAAATATATAAAGAATGTTAGGAGAATACATTAATGCCTACGTGCGCAAGAAAAACAGGTTTACTTGGTCAGAGTTCCGGAAATTTAGTTTTTTTAAAATCGGCCGCGCGGCCCTGCATTTTGGCGGTTCCGGGCTAAGTCTCCGGGCCAACTTCAGCTTCATTTCCTTCGACGTACAGGCGTTAGCCAAATGACCGACCTGACCACACTTGAAGCAAGTTGCTTTAGCAATTCGGCAAAATTGGACAAATGACCTGGCCTCTTGCAAGTAAACCATGTCTTCTTATCACTTAAATTAGTTTTGTCGGCAAAATTTCCTCTTTTTGAATGAACGCCCTTGAATGATTCTCCTTTTCGCACAACAACACTGTCTTCTGTAATCTTGCGCACATGGTCAATAAAATCAGGAACGTTATCAATCCAAGTATTCAACACCAGCCTTCGTAGATGAAAATCTTTCACTCTATCCGCCAGTTATTCTATTTTTTCTTTCTCAGACAGTGTTAACGATTGCATCAAATTTAATTTTGATTCGGCATAATCACTAAATTTTTTGGCATGCGACTTCCAAATACGAGAGCTGACTCGAGACAATGTAGCCGTAAAAGATTCTTTACGTTCAAAATATCGGGGCGTGTTCCGTGTGACCACAGTACGATTCGACACCGCTCGATTCGACACAGATTTATTCGACACCAAATTATTCGACACCGTACGATTCGACACC
>NW_018021298.1:10619-12720 GCF_002006095.1 Pseudomyrmex gracilis | reverse complement strand
GTGTCGAATCGAGCGGTGTCGAATCGTATTGTGGTCAATAGAGTATCACCCAAAATATCGTCTTAGTTGAAATTTAAATTCTTTCCACGTGGACACTGATTCTAGCGGTTGTCTATTATACCAATCAGATGCACGGTCTTTTAATTGACACACAGCGGCAAGTAACATGACATCGTCTTCAAAATGATATATTCAAGCAACATTACTAATTCTTCCAAGCCACTTAACAACATTCTCTTCTTCTTTTCCAGAAAAGGTTGGTATCAATTTCTCAGCACATTTTACACGCTGCCATACAACAGAAGAACTATCGGCAAATACTCGCGGCTCATGCGAATTACTTTGATACTGGCGATGCATGTCGACAACTTTACGATAAATTCTTGGCGGTTTACTACCACTTGCCACATTCACGGGATTTTCATTTGCTGGCTCTTGCGAATTATCAGATAAAATTGACTCATGCAATTGTTCTGGCCATCCAACTCGATCGTAATGGCCCACTATGATGTCCAAAATGTTCACACGTGATCCTCTACTATCGAGCTTCAAACGCGAAGCAAGTGCGCGCAACTCATTTACATGTAACGCTGTTAAACTATCCCGATTCATGTCCGATTCCAGTCAGAAATACACCGTCGGTAATTCGATCGTTATCGACACGATAACTAGCGCCCCGAACGGCGTTGCCGAAAGAATAGACAATGATTCCACAGATTTTCAAAAACGTTCGAGAACTTCTTAACCACGCACTTCCAGTTCGAAAAATCGAGAACCTTTCTTGATCACGTAATGTTAACGGCTCCAAGAAACGAGAGCTTTCCTCGCCACGTATATGCTTCCGGTTCGAAGAATCGAGAATGTTCCTCGCGACATATCACTTTCCGGTCATACGGCAAATTTCAAATTTACTTCAACCGCCGCTATTCAACGCGCACAAATCAACCAGCACACCGAATTTAACAAATCAGTCGGCAATTTTCTTGATAAATCGAACAATCTGAAATCCGATCTGAAATCCGATCCCGCTTTTTTAAAATAAATTACTGTAAGATACACTAAGGATGTATCCCACTTCTGAACTAAAAATTAACTGTAGAATATAACCGACTTCTAAAATAAATTAATACTGTAGGCGCGTGGGTAAAATACTTTTCGGCACTAAGCGGTTCTCTTGAGGACAATTTAAATAAAAACACGACATTTCTGTTTCTAATTAATAATTAATGTATATATGTCTAAATTTATTACTTATGGCACTTTACAATAAAACTCACAAATATGTTACTCTCGGCACATTACTCAGATTCAATCTTTACATACTCAAATTTTTATGTTACTCTCGGCACATTACTCAAATTCAATCTTTACATACTCAAATCTTTGACCGATCTCATCAACGGTTTCAAAACGACTCTCAACAGCTCATTCTACAAACGCGGCAACTAATAGTTCACAAACTTCTAGACCGATCTTCTTTACGGTCACATATCAACTCATTAACGTTCCGACCGAACTCCTTTACGGTCACCTATCAAGTCACACTCTTAAACCGATCTCTTTGACAGTCTGCTATCGACTCTCACACTTGCTTAATCCGCAATGCCCAAATCATACGCAATACAATAATATGTAATAATATGTGCGCCACTCCCTGCTCCTCTCTCGGAAAAAAATAACGACTTCCGATTACATTCACTTCATGTCAAAAGTGAGTACTTGATTTTCGAGAGGGGTACAGTGGCGGAGCCACTCCCCCTGCGGGGGGTGGCGCAGCCCCCCTCTGCCTACANACTTGAAACACGAACGAAATATATGTGGGATCGAAAAATAAGAATTTATTCATGAAACTTTTTATGTGAAAATTATTCAAATTAGGGGATGGTTTTACAATTACTTCATAAAACCTAAACTTGTATCTTTATTACTTATTACAAACACAGCACACATACAGGGTGCGGCGCCAAAATCCGGACAAATTATATATGTTTTTCTAAATATGTTTTATTGCTACAATGAAAAGATTTACAAAATTTGTTTAGCTCCATTGTTTGTAAGGCCATAAATAATATATTCACTCAATATATCCCCCGCTTGCTTG
>NW_018021298.1:0-5234 GCF_002006095.1 Pseudomyrmex gracilis | reverse complement strand
ACATCATACACAGTCGATCTCGGATACCCGAAAAACCGAATGATTTCTGTCGCCGAGCGCCCGGCGCGAATACTTTTGATAATCGCGGCTCTTCGGTTGTACTCCGCACTGGGTTTCAACATTGCGACTGTTTCGAAGTTATGGTAGTTTAGTACATGCGTCAAGCTATTTGAATGCCAATCGCGACATCTGCTAATGGTACTGAACGGAGGGAATATCAAATTGAAATTTGTCCGGATTTTGGCGACGCACCCTGTATTCATATATAGAATGTCCACAAATTGCACATTGTTCAGTAGACTTCTTTCTTTTGTAACTTTTTAACAAACAACGATCCCCGCCAAAACCTTCATATTATTACTCGGAACAATGACCTTGACAACATATGTAAAAATTATTGAGAACGGAGATGGCTCCCCTAATCAGCATAATTACCTAATACTGTATTGTTTTGCATTCAACAATAATTCACAATAATTCTTTGAATCCGCCAAAACAGTGTTTTTATTATTTTAAAAAGAAGGACAAACTAAAAGAAAACGTCAGAGTGTCAATATTTACGTAAATACGCTGCTGCGTGAATAAGTTAGTTGAAAGTTTGCCAGCTATCGCGCAACACGTATTCATATTATCGTGCTATACTTCTGTCTTTGATTCATTGATCTCGTTACATTATTGCTTTGTTATTAAACTATTGCTTATATTAATTTAGTGTTTCTTTTATTATTACTTTATCGTACAATGGGACGGAAAAGGGATATATTTATACGTGAATTTTTTTATGTTGATAATGAATTACAGAAGAGCGTGTGCAAAATTTGTGGTGCTGCATTTCAAGGGACATATGTTACTAATTTAAAAAGACACATAATAAAGAAACATTTAGAATTATATGTAGAAGAAAGAGAAAGCATAGAAAAAAGAGATGAAGAAAAATCGTGTGAAGAAAAAAAAACCTTTTCAGTCAAATTCTCTATTGAAGAAGTAACAAACGCTTGCATTGAATTTGTGACAAATGATTTTCAACCTTTCTCACTATTCGATTCTCATGCATTTCGAGTTCTCACTGAACAAATATTTAAAGGACTACACATGTCTCCGATCTCATCGACAAATATAATGAATTATGTCACTGAAAAGTACTTATGAAAAGTGAAATTAAGAAATTGATTAAAGGACGAATGATTTCTTTAAAAATGGATATAGCCACAAGGCATGAAAGATCACTTTTAGGAATAAATATCCAATTAATTAACAATAATAAAATTTTTGTGTACACATTATCTATGAAACAGCTTAAAAGAAGGCATACGGCTGAGAATCTAAAAAATGAAATTGAAACTGTTTTGCAAGAATTTGACATAAAGAAGAACCAAATTTACAGTATAACGACAGATAATGGACGGAACATTTTAAAAGCAGTAGAATTAATTTCTGATGAAAATGACGTGGAAGTTGATGAAGAAAGAGAGCGGTTCAGCAATGAAAGTTACGATAATAACAATGAACAGTGTGTTGATGATGTTATACAAAATTTCTGTAATGAATATCAAAATATTATATCGGTCAAATGTGCAGCCCATACATTACAATTAGCTGTTAAGGATTATTTGGCAGAAAATAAAATCGAATTAATACATCATGCTCGTCAAGTTGTTAAAACATTAAGAACATCAACATTTAGGTAAAATTTTGAAAGTATCATTAAATCTCCCCTTTATTACTCTTAATAATTACTTTAATTATATTGTAATATTATTTTCTCAGATACACTTTACAACATTTGCATTTGAGAAAACCACAAATGGATGTTCCAACACGGTGGAATTCGACATATCAAATGTTAGAAAGGCTGTTGGAGCATAAAGATTTTTGCAAAGAAAATTTAAAAGGACCTCTGGCCTTAACAGAAGAGGAATGGAACGAGATCCAAGAACTAATCTCAATATTAAAACCTCTGAGTAAAACGACTTTAACAATGCAAACAGAGCAGCTATTTTTCGGAGATTTTTATAAGCATTGGTTGAATTTGAAAATACAGCTACAGTCAATGGCATCCGAAACAGCTAATACAATCTTGGCAAAATTGAAAAGTAGAGAATCGCAGTTATTAGACAACGATGCACTTAATGCTGCGATTTTTTTAGATCCGCGATTAAAACGGCTCTTGTCTACAGAAAAAAAAACAGAAGCAAAGAAACATTTGAAAAAAGTTGCTGCTCATATGCTTTCTATTAAGCAGGTAATATAGCCGCAAAACTATAGCAAGATCGAAAAATCAATCGTGCTATAAAGTATAGTACAGCTTCGCAAGCCAACACAATTTAGCACAATCGATTTTTCAATTTTGCCATGTTTCTGCAACGATTTTGCTTACATCTCATTCTTACTTGTCATCTGATTCTTTAAATTCAAATAATATAATTCTCTTATTACTTTACTTACACTACAGTAAAAGCATTGTAATAAATGTTTTTTTAGAATGATAGCCAAATAAACCAAAATCAACAGAAAGGTATCTGTAACGATAGTTTAGAAAATAGCGGAACTACTTCTACAAATAATTCAGCTTCTCTTCTTGAACATTCCATAAGAATGATGGAAGTGGATGTGTCCTCCTCTGATGATGAATCTGAAATTACTAGTTATCCCGAAATTATCAAAGCATACTCAGAAATTGAGAACTATAAGGAAAAACGAATTAATATCAATCAAAATATTGTCGAATATTGGAGGAAACAAAAATATAAACTTCCATATTTGTCGAAGTTGGCACTAATAATTCACGCTGTTCCTGCGACTCAAGTCAGTGTTGAACGAGCCTTTTCAGCTTTAAAAATTATGTTGGATGATTTGCGTTGCAACTTATCTCCAGAAAACTTAGAAAAACTTATGTTTGTTAAGTTGAATTCTATGTAATATAATTATAAATAATAAAAGTCAATAAATATAATTTTTCATTAATAAAAAGGAATTAATTATCAAAGTACTGAATAACTTTTTTGAATTTGATATTTGATTGTTAGGTTTTGTAACTTGAACCAAAGATATAAGTATTAATCGCAGTAATAAAGTACATCTAAAATTTTGTTAGTCAAATGCAACCAAAACAATATTTTCATTATATTGATAACTATTAAGAGTGATCAAAATAGAATTTTTTTCATCAATAACTGTTATGAGCAATTACAATAAATTTCTCTTACCGATAATTACTATGAGCGATCAAAATTAAGTTTCTCTCATCAATAACTATTATGAGCAATTAAACTACATTTCCCTTACCGATAACTATTAAGAGTAATCGGAACAGAATTTCCTTTATCAATAACTGTTATGAGCAATTAAAATAAAGTTTTCTCAGCGATAATTATTCTAAACGACCAAAATAAAGTTCCCTTTACCAATAACTGTTATTAAAAATCAAAGTAAATTTTGCTCATTTATAATGATTATCAACAAAACAACAGATTTTTGGTCATTGTTAATAATTATTTGTAACTAAAAACATTGTAGTCAAAAAATACTTCTTATCCTATGACTGTTTTTCATTTTGGTTATAATTGTTATGGTCTCTGGATAATACTATACTTTTTACAATACAAAAAGGAATAATACATATACTATCTGTAAAATTAAAAATAATAATAACATTGAAGAATAATACATGTGAAAATGATAATAAAAGTAATAATATATTTGTACTAACAACAAAGAAGATAATATTATTAAAATATACAATACCGAAGAATCTTCCACGCAACATTTTGAAAATAATTGCATTAAAAATCGACATAAAGAAGTTTTGGAAAATAATCACGCTACAAAGAAATATCGATATGATCAAACTTGAACCGTAATCGTGTAATTCTGCCGGAAAGTAACAAAAATATACTTATTCGAGGTGAATGGTTGACTGATATCTCTCCATATAGATGAAATCGGCCGCTTGATACGAAACTGTTCGAATTATTAAAAGCCCGTAGAAACAATTCGATTGCAAGTCTTTCATACAATAAAACCCGTGCCAATAAATATAAAACATATACAAAATTTGTACGGTGATTTCCATTGGGTATGCAGCTATTATGATACGGAAAATATTTTTATTTACGATTTGTTGAATCAAAAAAATTGTATGAAGAGCATAAAAAATTTTTAGAAAACTTATTTCTAACTTATTTTGAAAAGAATTGTCCTATTTTATTCCCCACAGTCCAACAACAACCAAACGGAAATGATTGCGGGGTTTTTGCAATAGCTTTTGCAATATCCTGGTTTTTTAATGTTGAACCTGAAAGAGTTACTTACGATCATAGTTTAATGCGTTCACATTTACTAAAAATGTATGAAACAAACATACTCGAACATTTTCCTCAAGATCTATGCGGTGTTCAACAAAAAGTACTGTCATTGGCAGAAATACAAGAAATACATAAAAGAGAATATCAAGCGATACTTATGCGGATGTATTGTACAGATCAGAAAGAATTTAGCAATGAATCTATAAAAAATTTAAATAATGATGAGTCAAAAACGCAAGATAGTTTATATTTAAAAGAATGTATAGTAGATTTAACTTTAAGCAATCATTGTGAACAGGTTCATGAATATGAAAAACTTCAGGATAATGATAATTATGCAATTTATAAAAAGAATAATATTGTGTGCAAAAGTAATAATGATATTAAAAACAGCAACTACGATGACAATACTGCTGTCTGCAAAATAAATAACTATTATAAAATTAAGAATACAAGTAATGTTATCTGTAGTTATAATAAAGTGGATAATATACATACACTTTACAATAAAAAATTGGATTTAAGAAACATTCTCTAGATAAAAATAGTACATTAAAAAAAAATATTGATAAAGATCTACTGTATAAAGAAAAGACACGTGTAACTAAACAATTATCGTACATGCGACGTTTAGAAACTAATCGCGCTAAAAAACGGTGCCAATATAAAAATAATTTAGAAAAAAATTGTGCTTAAAAGCACCATCGCTATCGACAAAATTTAGAAATTAATCGTATTAAAAAGAAAATGCTATATAAAAAAAAATCGTATACAATGATGTATACAAAATTGTTAACGTTATTCCATAAATGCACATTGCAAACGAGAAAGACAAAAAGCTTTAGATCCTCATTGGAAGTGGCTTTACAGTAGTGTAACTAGGCCGGTTCTAAGCCAGGAGCTCCGAGGGGGGTGCGGGGTATGACGTCA
>NW_018021297.1:52879-60140 GCF_002006095.1 Pseudomyrmex gracilis | reverse complement strand
TATTTCCATTTATTAGAATTGTATAAATCGAAACTTTAGACCGTTACATTCAATTATAACCGTAAACATGTTTTTATCTGTGACATTATTACCGTTTATCTTTATACCAGACAGTGGGGATTTCCATATATATATACCTGTTGGCTATTGTCTCTTGTCAGTACATAGTTTGTTATTATTCTTGAACGACAAGTTCTGTTGACATTTTATGTTTACTGCGTAGTGATGTAGCGAGTTTAAGCTTACTAAGTGAGTGAAATATTATGTTGATTTTTATAATTCTTTAATGTACAAATTGCGCGTTTTCCATTTATTATTATTATTTTATTAATTTTTTTATATTATTAGATCAAACCTTTATACACTGAAGAAGGTCCAATATTGATGGGACCGAAACGTTTGTAAATTATATTAAATAAAGTCTTTATTTGAACACGACCAACCGGTTCTCACTGCTCGTATCGGCCTTATTTTCTACTTTGAAATAAATTTACGGTCATCCAAGCCGATCGCAGGATGTTGTGCGGAAAACTGCGTATATATATATTTGTTCGCGTGTAAATTTTTACGCGCGAGTTTTTTGAATTGAATATCAATTCTTAAATTCATATTGGATGCTGGATTTGCATCACATATATGAGAGATCCCATCTACCCCCCTAACTAATTAGGAAAGCCGGAGATTTCAGGTTCGACTCCTGGCTGAGGAGTATTTTTTCGCAATATTTTCAAAATTAGTTAGGGGGGTAGATGGGATCTCTCATATATGTGATGCAAAATCCAGCATCCAATATGAATTTAAGAATTGATATTCAATTCAAAAAACTCGCGCGTAAAAATTTACACGCGAACAAATATATATACGCATATATATATATATATACGCAGTTTTCCGCACATCCTGCGATCGGCTCGGATGACCGTAAATTTATTTCTTATAATATTTTTCTACAATGAGCACATTGTATAAATCCTCTATTTTTACAAATGCACCGTTTTTTAACTACAGTAATTGAAAAATAAATTTCATGCATATTTAACAAGCATGGCAAAAATATTAAATAATTTATTTCTTTATTGTTTAAATAACATTGTATAAATTACATAACATTAAAAGCATTGGAAATCAAAAAATTTCATAATTTTTTAATTTAATTAGTTTTATAATAAAAACATTGACTTTTTAGACAAAATAAATAAAAATTATGTACGTCAATACGCTTACACAATATAATACAGTACAAATATAAAAAAAAAATTCTAAAAAAATGAGATTTAAACCAGCAATACAGAGTAGTAATCGGGTGCCTTACCCACTGAGCCACGCTGCTTAGATGCTAAACTGTCTTAACTTAACGGTATTTTACGCGCACGGACAACTTTAAATGCGTTTTTTTTTCAAGAACGCTTGAGAGATGCGTCCTATTATTGCATCACGATGTAGTGGGAGGGTTTACCTGCAATATGTATAAGATTCATCCAAATCGGAGGGGAACATCTTTGAAGGTCCCCTTGTTAGATGAGGAGTCTTCATCGTTATTATAATAACCAAGGTTCGAAAAAACACGTTCATGTGCGCACGTATTCAACTCATGAGTCATTTGGTAAAATCCATGTGCGCATACGTTCAGATAAGTGCGTTGCTATGGCACATAAATAATAAGCGTTTGAAATGCACATTTCTCTTTTGGCCGCGTGCGTATTTGAGTGCTTAAGGAATCTCATGAAAGATATAAGCATTCTTATTTCTTGTATAAAACTGATAAACACATAGTCTACAGCATATCTATTCATAAATCAGGTAATCGATTCAGTTTTTAGACGAAGATACGTCAGTACGTCCCTTTCGAATATCTACTTTTTATTTTACATGAGAAATTGCTGTTTCTACACTTTTGACAATATTTACAATGTAGAACCTTGTTGTAGGATTCAGTGAGCTTTTCTTCAGCATCTATACTTATAAACCATGAATCAAATCATAAAAGTACATGCACATTCTCATGAGCGTAAGAGTATTCAGCGCTCATGTACGCTCATGAACGCTTATGTGCGCACTATGTGCTTATGTGCACACAGAGAGAAGTCTGAGAGCGGTCAGGCCCATAAGAGTTTTTGGAATCGCTTTTCCGCCCCATAAGCTAGCGCATGTTTATGGGTGGTGCTCATTGGCAAATAGGTAGTGATGTCCACGAGCAACTTGTCGATACGTACGCTATATACAAACATAGACATGGTTTTATTCCGTTGTTATAAGTTACGTGTTGTATGTAATATGTATTATGTATTGTTAAGTAATAATAGAATATCATTTAAACGGGAGTTTTAAGTTACTAGGTGTAGTTGTGTTAAAAAGGGGAACTGGAGTCCGGCACGAATGTCCAGTCAGCAGTCGCGGGGCGATATGCGACCGCGCGCTCAAGGATATACCGGCCGAAGGTCGCACATGCAGCCGAAAAGATGCAATGGTCTGCATTGTATTTTTCGAGAACCGGATGTCGCCTGATTTTTTTCGGCTAATCACAAAGTGATTGGCTCGAGGATAAAAGCCGGTGTCCGGGCAGGTGCGAGTAGAATCGTCTAGAGTAGTGTCGCGGCCGGAGGCTCTGCCTGTCAGAGCATCGCTCGTAAGAACTTAGATTATCGCAAGTGAAAGTGTAACAAAACCAGAGTGAAAGAATAAAAGAGTTTATTTATACGATTAGTGAAAATTATTAAATAATATTATTTCTCCTCGGCGTCCTTCCCTCGCAGCATCCTCGACCTCACGCGAGGTAATACCGTGCTATGTCCACGACCGTGCGGTTCTATTCCGTGCTATGTGCACAAGTCCGAGCGTCGTGTTGAGAAAGATCGAGCAGTTCGGCCAGTACCGAGAGAGCACCAAGGTGGTAAGGGTACGTATATAAGTGTTACGTCTCTCCTGGACTCCACGAGCTTTTTCATTTTGCAACGGAACATAATTATTAAAATTAGTTAAAAGGCCGATACGAGCAGTAAAATACAGGGTGGTCGTGTATAAGTAGAAGTCTTTATTCAACAAAAACACAAACGTTTCAGTCCACAAGTTTGGACCTTCTTCAGTGTAATAAAGATTACATCTAATGTGAAAAATAAAAAATTAGCGCAAAGAATACATTGTGATAGAATCGAAAAATAACAAATTAATAAAACTCACTAATTAAAAATATATAATAGCTCACAACATCACTACCAGACAAAACGAATGATGTCAATCAAACTTGGCAATAAAATACATATACTGTGTANTGACAAGCAAACATAATAACAGTCAAATATATAAAGATATCCCCACTATTTGATCAGAAGATCAAAAGTTCACAATAGGTCGAAAAACATGTTTATAAAAATAACAAACTAAACGTTTGATTTATACAATTCAAGAAAAGAGAAATAAGGTTTTAGCTTGTCAGTATCCGACATTACATTTAACGGATTGTCTTGCAACTTAATGTGGAGCATTTCAGACACTAATCTCTTATAAAAAAATTTCTCAGTGTCTAAGATTTTAACATCATTCCAAATAAAGTCATGACCAGTCTCTAAACGATGCTCCGTGACCACAGACACAAAATCAGAATTTCTATTAATCTGATTTCTATGTTCACTAATTCTTGTTTTTAACTTGCGCTTCGTTTGTCCAACATAAGATACATTACAATTATTGCAATTAATTTGATACACAACATCTATATTTTGATCATGAGTTAACTTGTCTTTTCCGACTTTAATGAAATTACTCAATTTATTCAAACTACAAAAAGCCAAAAAAATCTCCTTCGTTTTTTTAAAAAACCTTGAAATAGAACAAGACAATTCAAGAAGATAAGGAACAACAAAATATTTTTTNGCAGCTTCAAGATCATCTGAAGCAAATATATTGTTATTGTTTGAATTTAATCTGTTATTAATTAAAAACTTAATTCTATTCCTGATTATCTTAAAAATAAATTGTAGAGGATAATTATTCTACTTATACACGACCACCCTGTATTTTACTGCTCGTATCGGCCTTTTAACTAATTTTGATCATCTCACGAGCGATTGATTGATTATAATTATTAAGTCTAACAAGGACTTCCGTTTCTGGCAGCGTTGGTGTGATAACAGTAGATGATAGAGTGAATTTTTGTGAAGTGATAGTGCAATTGTTGAGTGGGATAGAAAGGTGTGTGCGTGTGTGAAGGAGAGAGCGAGTGGAGTAGTGTAAAAGAAGGTATAAGTGGAGGTGTGAGTGAGAAGTTAAAGGGTATATAGAGCGGTGATAAGGGGCAGTAGGTAGATTAGGGTTGGGTAGAGAGGTGGGCTGCGTTCGTTTTTTACTGGCAGTACTGGCAGTACTGAAAATTTTGTTCGGTTTTAGCTGGCAGCGCGCTGCGATAGCATCCTAGTTCCATCAATGACGTCATAAATGGAAGCCATATTTGCACTGCAATCACTGTAGCTCATAAGCTGCAGTGATCGCAGTGCAATATGGCTACTCGCAATGTAAACATGATAACGATAACAATTCTTCTTTTTCTTCCAAACTACTACTACTTGTTTCATCTATAATTTCTATTATAGCTGTACATATTGTCACAATAGGTTTTTTGTCCATGATTTGGTTAATAACGTACTTGCAAGTAATCTTTTTTTATACTGTCACGTGAGTGTACTGTAACACCGTTCGTTTATATACCCTGACATTTGCACTGGCAGCATTGAGGTAATTTCGGAACGGCTACGGCAGTGCACTGTTATTACGTCACTTTGGCAGTACTGCCAGTAAAAAACGAACGCAGCCGTGGTAGGCAGCAGAGGGCAGAAAATGTAGGAGGTGGAAAGGACAGGTGTATCTAGGGAATTTTTTTTTCAGGGTGTGTTCGAAGTATTCGGGAAATCGGGTGGTTTGAAAGTTAAGTATAGTATGGAAACTATGGCGGAGAAGAAGGAAAAAGGGGGAAGTAGGATAGAAAGGTTAAAGGAGGAAAGGGGATGGAAAGAAAGATCGGTGAGTGAGAGCTCGCCGTTAGATGCGTGGATAAAGAGAAAGAGGGATTCAGAAGTGGAGGAAGGGGAGAGGAATGAGGAAGGGGAGTGGATTTTTAAAAAGAGTAGGAAAGTACAGAGGTCACCAAAGGGGAAGGGAGGGAGGAAAGAACACGGAAAAATAGTGGAGAATAAGGAGGCAAAGAATACAGAAGAGGATATAACAAGTAAGGAAATAGAGAAATATATAGAGATGGTGGAAAAAAGAGGGAAGGAGTTGGAGGGGTAGAAGAAGAGGGAAAAGAGGTTGAGAGAGGAGGGAGAGGAGATGAAAGAGAGGATAAAAGAATTGGAGAGAAAATTAGGAGAAGGAAAGGAGAAGCGTAGCGTAGTGGGAGGAGAGGAGAAAACAAGAAAGGGAGAGGAGCTGGAAAAAAGGATTAAGACGATGGAAAATAATATGGAGGCAAAAGATAGGGAGGAAAGAAAGAAGAAAAACTGCATAATAAAAGGAGTGGAGAAGGAAAAAGGAGACTGGAGATGGGGGGTAGAAAAGTTGTTGAAGGAGATAGGAGCAGAAGTAAAGGTAGAGGAATTAAGAAGATTAAAGGCAGGAGGAGAGGGCAGAGGGGAGATGGTGTGAGTAAGATTGGGAAGTGAGGAAGATAAAAAGAGGGTATGGAGTAAGAAGAAAAACCTGAAGGGAAGGAGAACTTGGATTGAGGAGGATCTCACAAGGAAGGAAAGAGAAGTAAGAAGAAAGCTAGGGGTGATTGCGAATGATGAGAGGAGAAAAGGAAAAAGTGCTTGGGTGGAGGGGGATAGGATAAGGATAGGGGAACAATGGTGGAGGTGGGACGAGGATAAGCTAGGACTGGAGAAGATAGGACAGGGGGAAAGAGGAGGGCAGAAATGGGGAGGGGAGAGGTCGGGGGAAAGGCGGATGATAGAGGAAGGAGGAAAGAAGGAAGGAATAATGAGGGTAGATGGAGAGGAGGGAGAAGGTGAAAAGGAGGGAAAAGGAGAGGTCTGCAGGAAGGTGGCGTTTTGGAATGTGGCGGGATTGAAGAATAAGGACAGTGAATTCTGAAAGGATTTAAGGAAATGAGATGTGATAATATTAATGGAGACGTGGGTAGATAAGAAGGGGTGGGAAAAAGTAGCATGGAAGATGCCGAAGGAATTTAATTGGAAAGTACAGTGGGCAAGTATAGGAAAAATAGAAAAGGCAGAACAATGGGAGGAATGGCAATAAGAGTGAGAAAAGGAGTAGAATGGAAAGAAGAAGAGGAAGGAAGTGGAAGGGAAGAAATAATGGTGAGAAGAATAAAAATAGGGCAAGATTGGTGGAGAGTAGTAGGGATATACGTGGATAAGGGAGTGGGAAGGAAGTTAGACGAGATAAGGCATTGGTTGGAAGGGAAAGAAGGAAATATAAAGACGATAGTAGGGAGGGATTTTAATGCGAGGACGGGAAAATGGGGAGGAGAAGTGAGAGGGGAAGAAGAGAAGAGGGAAAGAGGGATAGGGAAAAGAAGGTCGAAGGACAAGAAAATGAATGCGGAAGGTAAGGTTTTATTAGAAAAGGTGGAGGAATTAGAGTGGGAGATTTGGAATGGGAGTATGCAAGGGGATGAAGAAGGGGAATTGACTTATACGGGAGGAAGAAGGGAATCGGTAATAGACTATGTGATAGGGGAAGCAGGTTTGAGAGATCGAATTGAGAGGTTGGAGGTAGAGGAGAAGGTGGATTCGGATCATCTTCCGGTAGTGGTTTGGATAAAGGAGAAGGAAGGAAAAGGGAATAAGATTGAGGGCAAAAAGAATAAGGTGGGGATAAAAAAGTTTATATGGACAGAAGAAGGGGGTATAGAATGGAGGGAGGAGATGCAAAAAGAGGAAGGAGGAGAGGAAAGGGGGGTGAAAGAAAAGGTGTTTGGAAAGGGGGAAAGGAAGAGAATGGTGAAAAGCCGGAAAGGATGGTGGGATGAAGAATGCAAAGAAGGGAAAAAAAAGGTGAGAGGATCATTAAGAAAATGGAGAAGGAGGGAAGACGCTAAAGAAAGTTACTGTAATGAGAAGAAGAGATATAAAGAGCTATGTGATAGGAAGAAGAGGGAGAAAAACGAGAAATGGATAGAATACGCCAAAAAGGCGAAAACGGCGGAACAAGTTTGGGAGGGGTGATACTCTATTGACCACAGTACGATTCGACACCGCTCGATTCGACACAGATTTATTCGACACCAAATTATTCGACACCGTACGAT
>NW_018021297.1:40807-52359 GCF_002006095.1 Pseudomyrmex gracilis | reverse complement strand
AATCGTACGGTGTCGAATAATTTGGTGTCGAATAAATCTGTGTCGAATCGAGCGGTGTCGAATCGTACTGTGGTCAAACGGAACACGCCCGTTTGGGAGGTGGTAAATAAAGAAAGAAGGAAAAGGTGGAAAGTTGGAGTCGGGATTGAAGCAGAAGAATGGGAGGAATATTTTAAAAGGCAACTGGGAGGGGTAGATTGGAAAGTGGTGAGGGGTAAAAGGAGAGGAATATAGGAGGATGGTGAAGAGGATCTAAGTAAGGAGGAAGTGGTGAAGGCGATAAAAAAAATTAAGGATGGGAAAGCAGTGGGGAGAGATGGGATTCCAGGTGAAATATGGAAGTATGGAGGGGAAAAGATGCAGGAGTGGGTATGGAGGATATGTTGGAGGATATGGAAGGGTGAAGGATGGATAGAGGAATGGAATGAAGGAGTAGTAGTACCGCTATTAAAAAGAGGAGAGGAGAATAGGGTAGAAGACTATAGGGGTGTAAAATTGGCAGGTTCGTTATATAAGGTGTATGCGGAAGTTTTGGTAGGGAGAGTGAGGAAAGAAGTGGAGGGGAAAGATTTGATTCCAGAAAACCAAGCGGGATTTAGGAAAGGGAGGGGAGTGATGGACAATGTGTATGTGTTGAACTATTTGGTGAATAGAAATATAAGTGTAGGGGGAGGAAAATTAGTGGCATTGTTTGTGGATCTGAGGGCGGCATTTGACATGGTGAACAGGGAAATACTATTGAAAGCAATGAGGGAAAGGGGAATTAGAGAAGGGTTGGTGAGAAGATGTGGGGAGCTGTATAGGGAGACGCGGAGTAGGGTAAAGGCGGGAAGGAGACTAGGAAAAGGTTTTTGGACGGGAAGAGGGGTTAGACAAGGATGCCCGCTGAGTCCTACATTATTTAATTTAGTAGTGGCAGACTTGGAAGAGTTGTTGAAGAAAAACGGCTGGGGAGGGGTGAAATTAAGAAAGGGAAAAGTATTTTTACTCGCATATGCGGATGATTTAGTATTGATGGCGGAAGATGAGGATGGGATGAGAGGAATGATGAAAGGGTTGGAAAAGTACTTGAAAGGAAAAGGGTTGGAGGTAAATGTGGGAAAGTCGAAAGTGATGAAGTTTAGGAAAGGCGGAAAAGAAAAGAGAGTAGGATGGTGGTGGAATGGTGAGAAGATAGAGGAAGTAAGGGAATTTAGATATTTGGGTTATGTATTTCAGAAGAATGGGGGAAGGGAGAAGCATGTGAAGGAAAGGGTGAAGAAAGGAGCAGCGGTGATGGGGCAGATCTGGGGAATAGGGAAAAGGAGATTTGGAAGGGAATGGGGTAAAAGATTATGGTTATTCGATGCGTTAGTATGGTCAGTGTTAGGATTTGGAGTAGAAGTCTGGGGTTGGAAGGAATAGGGGAGGAAGGGACGGGGGAGGAATGGTTGAGGAGATTAGAGGACTTCAGAAGAGAGGCAGAAGGAAGGGGGTCGAAGATTAGAGAGGAGAGTGAGTGTTTGGAAGAGAGTGAAAGGGTATGAAAAGTGTGAAAATGAGAAAGAATTTTTTTGGCACTGGCGGAAACGGGGGTCCAAGGATAGGGGTAGAGCGGTGTGTGTGTGGTTAGGTTAGATTAGGTTAGAGTACGAGTGGGAATCCCCAGGAAGTTGTCCGGGTCGTCCGGCCCCACCTTAGGGTGTGGCTGGAAAGAGGGGTCGGACGCCTCACCTATCGCGTGACGCAGGTGCTCACCGGGCACGGTTGCTTCGGTGAGTACCTGTATCGGATAAAGAAGGAGCCGACGACGCAGTGTCACGAGTGCGGGGCGGCCAGTGACTCGGCGGACCACACGGTGGAGGAATGCCCGTGGTGGTCCAGAGAGCGCCAAGCACTGGTCGCCAAAATCGGTCCGGACATCTCCCTGGAGGGTTTGCTACAAGCACTCGCTTCCGGGGATGAGGACAGATGGGGCGCCGTGGTCTCTTTCTGTTCCGAAGTACTGGAGCAGAAGGAGGCCGCGGAACGGGAGAGGGAGAGAGCCCCTCTCCCAGCAGCGGGGCTTCGAGAGCGGGTGCGGGCGGGGTGCAGGGCCCCCGCCTCACGCGGTCGTCCTCGGGGTCTTGGAGCCCCCAGTTGACGATAGACCCCTCCCTGCTTGGCAGGGAGAGGGGCCGGGACGGCGGGCGTTGAGGGAACCGGCTCCCTCGTTAGCCTGTCGCCTCGGCGGGGCAATCTTGGAGACGAGAAGGCGCGCAACAGCCTCCCCGGGTGAACTCGTCGCCCGGGGAGGAGTGTAAAACCTGTTGCGAGGGAGTCGTGACAAGTCCGGGTGGGGGCTCGGACTTGTCCTGCACATGACTCCCGTCTGAGAAGGAGCGGCGCGGTGGTGTGTGTCCCACAGCGCCACTAAGTTAGTTGAAGATACAAAGAGGAGGAGGACTTAGGTCCTCCTCTTACGAGAAGTATGCTCGAGGGAGGGTTCCGGCTTAGTCCTAACAAAGGGGTACCGGGCCCTCCCTTAGAGCGTGAAGGCACACCATGGTGGTTTTAGTGGGTATACTCTCTCCGACCCGAGGGCCGGAGAGAGGAGTCCCACATAACCCTGGCCCAAGTTTCCCCAAGAGCCAGAGTATCCGTAACGGATTTCCACCATGTAAAAAAAAAAAAAAAAAAAAAAAGAGTACGAGTGGGAAGTCTCCGGACCTGGCGGTCAACGACGGAGGAATGCGCGGCGCCCACCGCCACATCCGTCCGGGGGTTGTTGCTCCGGGGCCTGATGGAATCTCGAACCACCTGTTCGTTGCCGCGTACCATCCTCTGTGAGCCCGCCTCAGGGACTGTTATACCCGCTGCTTTGCGGAAGGTCAGTTTCCCGAAGTCTGGAAGCGTTCCCGTCTCATCTTGCTTCATAAGCCGGGCAAGCCGGACGACCTGCCGTCCTCTTACCGCCCCATCTGTCTACTTGATGAGATGGGAAAATTCCTAGAACGGCTAGTAGCAAGCCGCATTCATCGCCATCTGTGGGAGTCCGGATGGGATCTGGATGACGGGCAGTTCGGATTCCGGGTTGGCCGCTCGACAATCGACGCCGTTCTGCGATTCCGTCAATACACGGAGGAGATTGTTGCCAGGGGCGGAGTGGCGGTGGCGGTCAGCATTGACATCTCAAACGCCTTCAACTTCGTCCCCTGGCGGGCCATACTGGCGGAAATGGAATGCCGGGCCTTTCCCGACTATGTCCGCGCCATCGTCCGCGACTACCTCCACCAACGGTGGATCAGCTACGTTGGCAAGGACGGCAACCTGCATCGACGGGTGGTGTGCGGTGTTCCACAGGGATCAGTCCTAGGACCACTCCTGTGGAACATCGCCTACGATGGGATCCTCCGCGAGGAGCTCCCACCTGGGTGTCGCCTCATATGTTATGCGGACGACACTCTCCTCATCGCCGAGGGTCGGTCGTCCGCAGCGGCGGTTACTTACGCCATGTTGGGCACTGAGATGCTCGTCCGTTCCATCCAACGTCTCGGTCTCCGAGTGGCCCCGGAAAAGACGGAGGTGGTAGCCTTCACCGGTCGCCACCATGATCCGCTGCTTGAAGGTATCCAGCTGGCTGGGGCCCACGTACCCATCCGCCAGCACATCAAATATCTCGGGCTTTTGATCGACGGGCAGTGGTCCTTCCGCGCTCATTTTCAAGCGGTTCTGGCACGAGGGGAGCGAGTGATGGCGTCTCTTGGGCAACTCATGCCCAATCTACGTGGACCGGGTGAGAGACGACGCCGTCTCTATGCTATGGTCGTCACCTCCATAGTCTTGTATGGAGCGCCGGTGTGGGCGGGCGACCTCCTACGTAGCGCCTGGGGTCGTGCTGCGTTCCGGCGTCTCCAACGAACTCTGGCGTCGCGCCTTGTGTGCGCTTACCGAACGGTCTCCGGCGTGGCTGCTGGCATGCTAGCTAGCACCCCGCCCTTTGAGCTACAGGCACTATACCTGAGTGAGGTGTTCCGCGAGTTACGAGGGCATCCCCCAGAGGACCCTCCTCCCGACGTACTGGAGATTCGCGCCCGCGCGCGTAAAACAATGGTGAGGCAGTGGCGCGCCCGAGCGCGCGATCCGCGACTGCCCGCCCCGGAACTAAGGGGAGCTTTGAAACTCGTCCTCCGAAGATGGGTAGACCGGCCACATGCTGGCCACCTCACGTTCCAAACAACGCAGGTACTCACCGGGCACGGGTGCTTCGGGGAGTACCTGCACCGCATCGGGAAAGTCCGATTGCCAGAGTGCGAGCGGTGCGGCGCGGCGATAGACACCGCCCGCCACACGCTTGCGGAGTGCCCTGCGTGGGAGGGCGAACGCGCGGCTCTGCGTGAAGTGATTGGCGGTAATCTGTCTCTTCCGGTAGTCTTCCGAGGGATGGCCGCCAATATGGAAGTCTGGGACGCGGTCGTCTCCTACTGCGAAGCAGTTATGCTCGCTAAAGAGACGGCAGAAAGAGAGCGTCAGTTACGGGGTCGCCAGTCTGACCCAGACAGCACCGGAGATCCTCAATCTCCGTTGTAGTACAAACATGTACTTACGCTAAGCGTAGTGTACAGCGTTTTGGTCTAAGGTTTTTGAACCTTACTCCGTGAGTGGGAGCAATGCGGCTCATTGACGTCGAGCTACCGTACAAAACTCCGCCACCTAATCAGCCTACCTCAGCCAGGAGTGAGTCCATCTCCCTGGCTTGGACATAAAGACAGGCCGAACAGCACCAGAGGAGTCCCAACTCTGAAGCAGTGCTCCAGGGCTAGTCCCGGTGTTGGGACAATTATCCACTTTCCCCAATGACTATGATGGAAAAAAAAGAGTACGAGTGGGAAGCGGTTGTCTCCTTTTGCTCCTCGGTGATGGAGCAGAAGGAGGCAGCCGAACGAGAGAGGGAGAGGCTACCTCTCCCTCTGGGGAGACCCCGAAGACGTGCGCGAGCGGGTGGCGGGGCCCCCGCTTCCCGCGTACGTCCTAGGGGTCGTGGCATGCCCCCCACTTGACAATGAGTCTCCCCTTTCTCTCTATGAGGAAAATCGGGGAGACTCAATTGTATATTGCGGGACGGTGGGCGTTGAGAGGAGCCGGGCCTCTCGTTAGCCCACCGATCCCGGGGCAGCGTCTAGGATGCGTGAACGAGCGGGCGGCGGCTGATATACCCGTGGTGGTACCGTCCATCACGGTAGTGTGGTTTGTTTTATGTAGTAGCCGCCGCGGGGCCATGACGAGTCGAGGTTGGGGGTCTCGGCTCGTCCTGCACACGGCCCGAGAGACGGAGTGTCACCACGGTGTGTGTCCCGTGGTGACATCAAGTTAAAGGTTGGAGCGACCAACGCTTGAGGAGGAGACATGAACGAGAACTAGTTCTCAATCATTCTCCTCTTCACAGAAGTTAACAGCTCCAGGAGGGGACCCGCGCGCATCCTTACAATGGCATCCCAGGTCCCCTCCTAGTAAGAACGAGGAAGACACACCGTGGGAGTTTTAGCGAGTACACCTCCTCCACTTGCAGGTGGAGAGAGGGATTCCCGCATAACCCTGGCCCTCCCCCAGGGTCAGGGTATCCATAAAGGATTTCTCCCACAAAAAAAAAAGGTTAGGTTAGAGTAATATGTAAGGTAGAGTTAAGATAGCGGTTAAGTTAGCTGTAAGTTAGATATAAGGTAATATTATTAAAAGTGGTGTAAAAGAAAAATTGTAACCCTGAGGGGAACCAATAAATAAATATACATACATACATATATTTAGTCTAACAATAATTCTAAGAAATAATCCTTGTAACGAATTCTTGGAAAGAGAAACGAGAGCCAGCCGAGATAAGATAGACAAGTCTAAACTGGATGTCATATTATAAACAAACCTAGCCGGACGTCACATTATAAACAAAATCTAACCGGTATCGATGAGCAAAGGTTATCGCTCCTCGGAAGGGAATGTGATGAACAAAGATTCTCTGTACGGAAGCTACGCGCTCGGAAATTTTGTGCATGACACAGCGGCTCTCGCAACTCTGGAAAGGAAATCGAAAATCAAGGGGCTAGAGTTGCGACTCGCAGACATAAACAAGATAGGGCACGTACCGATAAGCGAGATCTAAACAAACGATGATCCTATTGATCCGGAGAATCGAACGAAAGAGGAAAAGGTCTTTGCCCCGGCGGTCAACGAACGAGAGGTCGAAATTTCGAGAAAAGACGATGGAGAAGGGGAAATCAACCCGCATGTATAAAAGCCCTGAATGCTCGATCAAGCATTCATTAATCAGTACGCAGTTTTCTAACACAGTTCGATCTTCAGAGAATAGCTTTTCGCGATAGACTCAGTGATTAATAATCAATCAGTCAGTCAGTCTGAATCAAGGAAATTTCGCAAACTTCTCATTCGTCGAACCTGCTGAGGGTGCCGCTGACTCCCCTTGCGATCATCCGCGACCAGCGCGAATCCAAGCGAAACATTTACGACCAATCACCGAGCAACCTTCCCAATTTCCAGCATCGCTATCACCAAAATATATCACCGAGTACATTGTAAGTCTCACTAATACAGACTCATACCTTTTGCATTTCGATATGAGCAGCAGTCAAGATCATCAATTCTTACAACCAATTCTAATTCTCGATACACAACGTAATGTAATGATTCCGAGTATCGTAATAACAATCGTGAACATTTATCCAATCAATACTTCAATAATAGTTATTTACTCTTAATTGATTATCTCGATCTGCTACTCATAGTCAAAAGAACAGTGCCTACGTTAAAATGAAATCTTCCAAACAAAATAGACCCTTCCTATTTTACGATCTCTTGCGGAGACGGATCCGATCGGCGTCCCGTAGTTAATGTCAGTATATTTTCCAAAGAAACGATTTCTCGTAAACGCACTCCGGACTTAAGATTCTCTATTAACTATAATCTAGCTCAATAATCTCGATGTTACTACAACAAAACATTCCGCCGCTTGTAACAATACGCGGAGATCTCTTTAATAATAATTGTTATAGAACACGAATCGTCGCACCAGAACTATACGTGCCAATTTAAAGCAAATTCATGCGTAGTCTACTTATGTTTTCCTTCAGTTATTATTATTGTTTTAACAATCTACTTAAATAAACAATTATGATAATAGTTCGTAACAAATACGGATTTGATCAATTCAACCCTTATGGACCTCGTCTAACTAACAAACTACTAGTAAACCACACTCAATTAACAACCCGTTCATTCCTCGTTAAATCGCGTGGTTCCGTCCTTGGTAATTGAGACTTGCGTCTTAGACCTAAAAAGGAACCGACGAGTGAGAATACGTTAGACAGAGAAAAATCGGGTAATCCCGTTGGCCTGTCTGCGTTGCCGAACTGTCTCGCTCGACCCGCGCATTCCTGACTTCCTTATCTATGTCAGTGTGCCGGGATAGACTTCACGTTTGCTTGAATGTGTCAGTGCGTCTGTTACGTACTACCACTAATGCCCGACGGTAACCATAGGCTCAGAACGTAACACAAGCGAGAACCACCGTCCATGTGCGCTCGGGGAAGAATATAGACATACTATGTTTTGTCTCCTTTACACCAAGCCAGCTGGAAGTCTGTAAGGTAAGACACGAGGCACGTTTTTTCAATTCAAAGGTCAAAACGTTTGAGTGTTAATAAAGATTTTTCTACAATACACGACCCCAGTATTCGACCTTGTAGTAATTATTTGCACGTCATTAAAAAAAGCACACGTTATTAAGTAGTAGTATAATAGGGCTTTAGGCAAAGCTTCACCTTTATCATGTTTAAAAAACCTAACGCGCCATTAGTGGAACCTCAAAGATGATGTGAAAGACCACCAACAGATGTTAAATTGTTTTCTTAAAATTATAATCTTTTCTCAAATTTACATTTAAGCTCATAATGTTAAATTAAGTAATTCAAATAAAAAATTTATGTTTTCCTAATAGCATTCGTAAAACTATGTGACAACAAGTTCCACAACATATCGTAGTTTACGAATTAATAATGGTTTTTCGTATCTTTTACAAACTATGCACCTACAATGTGCACTGTTTGCCTCATTATCATTTATAAGATAGCTCTTAGAATGTTGTATAGCAAAGTACATGTAGTGTACTTTTAATCTTTGCTGGAAGATAATTGTCACTAGTATTTCATTCTTCTTTTGACTAAGTATACTTATGTATTTATTTCGTGACTTTGACTATGTTTGATTTAATTTATTTAATATTATCTTAACTTTTAGACGACAACTATGCTTGTAAAACTATGTTTTAAATAGAGTGTTTGCTTCTATATAAGTAACATTGCAACATTAAAAACATTTGTAAAAAAGTATTTATTTAACACATTTTATATAGGTACATTTAGAACTGTATCAAGAGTTATCGTAAAATACATGAAACTTTATTTCGAGAGACACAAAATACAAGTTGTTGTCAGCTAATTTGGCAAAAAATCGCGCTGTCAAATAGATCGCAACAGATAAAGTGTAGAACGTAGATTGCGCATCAACGGTGAAGACAGTCGGAGTTTTCATTTTTCTTGCTGATCGTTGTTAATCTAATATGGAAATATATATTGCACACATTTTATAAAAGATACGAGAAAAATCGTTATTAATTATTATAAAACAGTAAACTAATATGTTATGTTATGAATTTATTACCTAAACACAAAACTTTACATATAATTACTAGTTAAGATCTCCGAGAAAAAATAGATTAGATCTAATTTAAATCTAACAAGGTAAAAAAATGGAAAAAAATATCTAATTAGATCGAAAAAAATATAAAGTAGATCTAAATAAATATAAAGTAAATCTAAATAAATATAAGTAAATCTATGTAAATTCGCACTTTTATTTATTATTAGATTTACTTTTGATCTACTCAGATCTATTAAATTAGATCATCTCAGATCTGTTCAGATCTGCTTAAATCTAAGTAAATCTAAGGTTTAATATTGTTACGTCCTGGCCCACGGTTACGGTCGGGCTATGGTGGAGTAACAGAGAGCGTCGTTTCTCTGTCTCCGCACAGCAGGTTGGCGATCCCGCTGCGGCAGAGTCGAGCGAGTTTGTGTGTTCTCACGGACAGGTCAACGGCGTATGCCAATCTTACTCTATCCTACGAGGCCCCGCTTGTCAGTCTCTTTTTGAGCCTAGAGATTCAACTCTATTGACTAAGAACGAGACCGTGCGATCGATTGAAGATGTAGAGGGTGAGAAGTCGATTTAATTAAATGGATTGATTATAATCAAAATATTAATTTATTCATTTGAAGAGCATGTTACAAATTTTTGTCAGTGGAGTGTCGTAGTGTGATTAGATATGATGTCGCGAATTTTACAATAGGTCGAAGGGTCATCGCTTGGAGGGGGGAGAGAGGAAAGACGTATATATACATGTATGTATGCTTGTCGCGAGCGCATGTGAAGGGCTTCCGGCGGGTTTCTACAAATGTAAGTGTGTCAGGTGCGTGTGTGTGACGCCGATTCGTGGTCTAGCAATTGAAATCATTTTAGATCAATTTCAATGATCTCGTGGATTTTGGCGGAGCTAGAGGAGAGAAAGAAATAAAAATGGTGAACAGGGACTAATAGAATGTTATCAATATAAGGAAATTTAACGAGGAGTAATTTCCTAGGGGGAGTGGTGGAGATTAAGTGGAAGAGGTCGGAAAGTTTTATTTTAAAGAGGTCAATGACATAGGGTATTTTTTTAGATCTGCGACCCGATAGATGGAAGTAAGTTTGAGACAATATTGCAACCAGGGGTCATCTGGTGGAGAGGTCGGTCGAGAGGAATCGGAGGATCGTTTGTCTGCGGGATCTGGTTGCGCTGATGTAGAAGGCGAAGGAGATGGAGAGCGAGAAGGCGGAGGAGAAGTAGGTGCGGTTTGTGCATCCGGGGGATTTTCGTCGGGACGAAAGGGCTCAGGAGGCGCTGAAGAAGGGGAGCAAGAAGTTGAGGGCAGTAGATTGCCCGCGAGAGGAACAAGGGAGGGTTGAGTGTCCGCGGGAGGATCGGGACTTACAGGGGGATAAGAAGGAGGTTGATATCACGAATCGTCGTGGGTGTGTGTTTTTGTGCGTGAGCGTCTGTCGTTTCGCGTACGTGTGAGTAGGCGGCTGTGTGATCGTCGAAAAAATTATTTTTATTGTTGTCGCTGTTACTTTTTTCGTCTGACTGGTGACGATTGTCTTTCTCTATTGCAGGAGGAGAGGTAACGGTAGTGAGCCTGCTTGGCTCCGGCTCATTCAGAGCAAGGGCAGCCGCGCGTCGCAATCTCCGGTTGTGCCGGCGGCGTCGGCCTTTTACTCTCCCTCGCGAAGTCGCCCTCCGAGGTTCCACTTAAATGATTTATGTGATTAGATTTACGCACTTTATCAGCCTTGCGATCGGTTCCCAGAGACAGCGAGCTTTGTTTGTTTCCGTGATTAATACGAATCCAAGAGGGAGAGAACTCAGACGCCACCCGAAACGGCTCAGTACCAGTGTGTCCAGTTTTGACTCTCTTACAGCACGCTGCAGCAAGTGGAGGGGATACGCACACAGGCGAGCAACCGTGTACGTGTGCGCTCAACCCTTCGGCCGTCTTCGGGCGGTAGAAGAAAACAGAGATATGTTTACTGTCTCTTTTTTTTGACATAGCTATAGCATACGCGGCTAGCGCGAGCGGCTAACCTCGCGCTAGCAGCTGTTTATCATTTTTCGCCGTTTGTTCTCGTTCTTGCACTTATTTACTTACAGAAACATTTCAATTAAATAAAAAAATATTGTTGCGCTCACGGCAGCGTTTAATCGCGTTACCGCCGAGTTACTGCGCTCCGCGGAAAGAAAAGAGAACACCGCGTATAACACACTAGAGTTTTATTAGAGAACGCGTTACAAAAGGCCGCGGAAAACGTGAAGAAATCTCGAGCCGATGATCCAGCTTCTCGACGATTCCGAATCCGGCGACTCACTCTCTTGAACCTCGCTGTCAACAAACCCCGTTGCTACCTAAACAAAAGCGCCCAAGCAATCGATCGTTGAAAATCTTCATATACCGCGTGGACGACACGCGCCGCATCTCGCACCACTGCCCCCTCTCTCTTCTAGATCATCGTCCCGATGATTAAAAAGAAGCCAACCTTCCCGCTCTCTTCCAGACTGCTGTCTCAGAATAAATGAGCCGGTTGACCGGAAACTCTTCTCGAGAATCCCTTCTGAGGTAACTTCTGTGTCCACAAAATCCTTCCGACTTCAGACAAAGGGGAGGGAGGAACTCACGTGGACCCATTGTCCACAAGGACACCCCAAGTCTTCGTCTCGGCATTTACCCAAAGACCCACGGAAAACCACGTTCAAAATCGTGAGCAAGGCGGACTTCTAATACGGCTACAAAGATAAAAATCTCGCAACGACTCGACGCGACGCAGATGTCCCCCGACGTCCAACGGCAAAACGGAAAAATTCAGGGTAGCAACGGAGTTATAACTGAAAGAAAGAAAACTAAACAAGTAACTTCGCTTACCAAAAAAAAAAAAAA
>NW_018021297.1:38674-40612 GCF_002006095.1 Pseudomyrmex gracilis | reverse complement strand
CGTGCTCCCTTCTTTTGCAAAACGAAGCCAACCTATCAGCATGCACCACTCTACTTCTATGCCTATCTGAGCGACGAATACAATATACTACATCACTCAATTTCTTAACGACCAAGTAAGGTCCCTCCCAATTTCTCTGCACTTTAGGAGCTTTCCCCTTGCTTCTGCTAGGATTAAGTCCCCAAATGTTGCGTCCGCGATTCGCGCTTTTACCCGCGACAAGGAAAAGACGCGGCTTTCCGTATAAACACTTTATTACAACTCGAAATACAACAGTAATAACGAAATACAGAACCGAAACGTTCAAACGCGTCGTGACAGTTTTCGCGGTCGCGATCCTTCTTCTTGTCAACAACACCGTCGCTAAGGACAACTCTGTCTTCTTTTTGTCAGCTGAACGGCGCGGCCGAAAATACCGGGCGGTCTCGCAACACTGCCTCCCCTCTCCTATATCGTCGTCCCGACGATCAAAAAGAGATCCAGATTCCCTGCTCACTTCCAACGGCGTATGCCGATCTTACTCTATTCTATGAGGCCCCGCTCGTCGGTCTCTTTTTGAATCTAGAGATTTAACTCTATGAACTAAGGACGAGACCGTGCGATCAATTGAGGATGTGGATGATGAGAGGTTGTCTTAATTAAAAGGAAAAGATTATAAAATGTACAATATTAATTTATTCATTTAAGGTGTTTATTGCTACAAACTTTTTGTGTTAGGTGTGTTGTCGTGTGGATGGATGTGATATCGCGAATTTTACAATAAATTGGAGGGTCATCGGTTGGAGGCTAGAGAGGGGGAGTATATATATATGTATGTATGCGTGTCGCGAGAGTGTGTGTGAGGGGCCTCCGGCGGGATACTACAAATGTGAGTGTGTCGGGTGCATGTGTGTGGCGCCGATTCGTGGTATGGTGATAGGAATCATTATTCTAAATCGATTTCTATTATCTCGTGGATTTTAGCGGAACTAGGGGGGAATATAGAGTAAAAATGACGGACTGGGACTAAGCGGATGTCATCTAGATAAGGAAACTTGACAGGGAGGAGTTTTCTGGATGGAGTGGTGGATATCAAATGAAAAAGGTCGGAAGGATCGATTTTTAGGGGATCGATTACAAAGGGGATTTTTTTAGGATCTGCTTTTCGGTAAGCGGAGGCTAGTCTGAGAAAATGTTGGAATTTAGGGTCGAGCGGTAGGGTGGTTGGTCGTGAGGAATCGGAAGATTCATCGTCCGCAGGTTCTTGTCCGGATGTGGAAGGTAGAGGGGTAGGAGAGCGAGGAGGGGCGGCGCGGATTGCAGATCCGCGGGATTTTCTGCGGGACCAGCGGGTTCGGAGTGCGTTGGAGAGGGGGAGCGAGGAGGTGAAGGCGGCGGATTTTTCGCGGGAGAAGCTGAGGAAGGTTGAACGTTTGCGGGAGGATCGGGGGTTACATGTGAATAGGAGGGAGCTTCATACCACGAATTGTTGTGTGTATGTGTGTCTGTGTGTGTTTCTACGTGTGCGTGATCATTGTTACTATTATTTTGTGAGTGAGAGGTGTTTACGTGCGAGTGTGCGTGCGCGTGCGATGAAGTTGTGTGTGTATCGCTGGGGTTTCTTATTTTATTGTCGTCGTTGCTATCGTTTTCTATCGTTGCGGGAGGGGTGGCGTCAATGGGCCTGGTCGGCTCCGCTTCATTTAGGGTGAGGGCGGTTGCTCGACGTAATTTTTTGTTTTGTTGGTGCCGCCAGTGCCAGCGGTTGGAATGCGAACGGCGGGGTTCCACTTAAACGAGAAGTTTTTTTTAGCAAATTATTATTTATAGCAAAAGTGTGGGTGAGGTTAATATTCGGAACTGATTTCTCATTCTGCCGACATTATACTTGATCAAAGGAGAGTGATCCAAGAAGAGGTTAACTCTCTCTCTCTCTCTCTCTCTCTCTCTCTCTCTCTC
>NW_018021297.1:30158-32624 GCF_002006095.1 Pseudomyrmex gracilis | reverse complement strand
ACTCTCTCACTCTCTCACTCTCTCACTCTCTCACTCTCTCACTCTCTCACTCTCTCACTCTCTCACTCTCTCACTCTCTCTCACTCTCACTCTCACTCTCACTCTCACTCTCACTCTCTCTCTGCCGGATGCTATTCACGATTGGAATCGCGAACTGCTCTCCCGGCGAGGGTGGTCAAACAAAGAGTTGACTTCTCGGTCGGACGCTATTCACGATTGAAATCGCGAACTGCTCTCCCGGCGAGGGTGGTCGAACAAGGAGTTGACTTCTCGGTCGGACGTTATTCACGATTGGAGTCGCGAACAGCTCTTCCGGCAAGGGTGGTCAAACAGAAGTTGGTTTCTCGGTCGGACGCTATTCACGATTGGAGTCGCAAACTGCTCTCCCGTCTAGAGTGGTCAAAAGGAGTTGGTTGCGGAGAAACAAAATAATATGCTTTCGCGATACTTCTAGGCAATTATGCGTCTTAGATAGATTCCGAGTATTAACCTCGAATTGAATTCCCCAAGTGGTGGAACCTCCGATTAAAAGTTGTGGGTGGACTTACTACTTACTGCGGACCAGTGATGTTGATTAATAAAAGGTTCTGAGCTGTTGCGGCGCAGTAGTTCACTCTTGGATCTCACATTCTGCACTCACTGTCACTCACTCACTCGCTGTGGTACTTCTAAAATCTGCGGCTCTATCTGCCTCCCATCCCGAGAGTCCCGGCTTATATACAATTTTGAGTAAGCGAGGACTCTCCCAATCGGAAAACTCAGTCGAGCTTTGCCAGTTCCCATTTGTTAGTTAGTGGTCGGTAACTTTCGTGAGATCGCCAATCGGCGACGATCTCTCGGCTCGGTCGGCTCGTCCGATTTTATGGAGAATAGAAAAGGGAGAGTATTGGTTTTTTTGATCACGCCACATAGACCTTTTGCTATTTGTTTATAATAAAATTGCTCGTGGCGCCGGAGTTTCTATTTGCGCCGGCTGCTCTAAAATTTTATAAGCGGTGTTTTTCTTGACCCGGAGATATCCGGGTTTGTTTAGGATGTTTAAACAATAAGTTTAAAATTTCGGGTTATTACTAGGCGCGGTTTATCTTTTCGGGCGCCAATGTGATTTCCGTTTCCTCTCCTATCATCTAGAGTCCAAGTCTCCAAACGATAGGAGATCTGCTCGGATTATTTATTGCTTTTTAGTATTTACTAAAAGGGAAATTTGTTATGCGTTGGCGCGTTGCGTTGCAAGAAAAAAGGGCCCGTGGAGTCCCCAGGACGTAACAATATAGTAGATCTGAATAGATCTAAAGTAGATTTAATCCGAACAAAATATCTTTTCAAAAAAGATTTAAAAAGGCGCCAAGTACACGCGCAACTCGTATCTTTAGAAAAAGTATTACTATAAAAATCTTCTTTTACACGATCAATTCTACAAAAGAAAGGATATCAATAAGTTACGACAAGTAAAATCTTGTATGTTTATACATTGTTACAAAAATATATAAAATATATAAATCTAAGTTGTTTATATTGTTGCGAGATGCGGCGCGTGTCGTCCACACGGTATTAGAAGATGTTCGTAGAACAATCGATTGCTCTAGAGACTTTTGTTCGGGTAGCAACGGGGTTTTTTACGGCGAGGTTCAAAGAAGAGTGAGCCGCCGGATTCGGAATCGTCGACAGGCTGGATCATCGGCTCGAGATTTCTTTACGTTTTCCGTGGTCTTTTGTAACGCGTTCTCTAATAAAACTTAAGTGTGTTATACGCGGTGTTCTCTTTTCTTTCCGCGGAGCGCAGTAACTCGGCGGTGACGTGATTAAACGCTGCCGTGAGCGCAACATTTGGGAGCTCGTCCAGGATCTGAGAGTTCGAGCTAGAGAAAACGACAGAAATGACTCTTGTTCACTCGCCGCGGAGAACGCGTAACCAGACTGCGAATGGAGCGGGTGAGGCGCCGACGGCATCAGCGACGGCGGCGGAAGGAGAGACTTTGCATGATTTTGGAGGAGCTGGAGCGACTCCAGGAAGAGCGGCGACAAGAGAAGGAGGAGATGCGTCGTCTGCAAGCACGCGTTCGGCAGGAAACATCAGGCGAGTCGTCTTCTAGTTTGTTGCCCGGTCGGGCGGGCGAATTAGTGAAAATAAAAATTAAGCCCGACGTGTTTGATGGGAGCGTGCCGTGGCGAGAATTTTTTGTGCAATTCGAGCTGGTTGCTCGTGCAAACGGGTGGGACGACGCAGCAAAAGCCACGGTTCTCGCCGCTAGTTTGAGAGAGGGGGCGCGCTCAATTCCGGAAGAATTAGAAGAAAATTTGGTAAATGTACAGAAAAGGTCACACCCCTCCGATTTCAATGAGCTTGACATATGTTGTCAAGGACACCTTCCTGAGTAACAATCCGTAAATTTTAGCCGTCGCTCGTTGTTAATAAAAAAGTTATGAACAATTGAAGTTTGAAAACTAAGTTTTTATTTTGCGACA
>NW_018021297.1:19413-29013 GCF_002006095.1 Pseudomyrmex gracilis | reverse complement strand
GAATCGTACGGTGTCGAATAATTTGGTGTCGAATAAATCTGTGTCGAATCGAGCGGTGTCGAATCGTACTGTGGTCAATAGAGTATCACCCGTCCTTGACAACATATGTCAAGCTTATTGAAATCGGAGGGGGGTGACCTTTTCTGTACATTTACCCAATTTACGAATCGGAAACAGAAGAGCGGGGAAGATTTTGCTGCAGTTGGGGCAGATTTGGAGCGGTTGGCCCGTCTTGCTTACCCGGAATGCTCCTACGAAGTCCGGGACAAAATTGCTTGTGCGCAATTCATCGTTGCGCTCTCGGACAGATTCGTGAAGCGGACGCTTCAATTAGAAAATGTTTCTTTGTTACGAGTCGCGGTTGAGCGGGCGAGGGCGGTAAAAGTTATTCAGGAAGGTAGCTTTGAAGGGGGAGAAGACAAGGGGCGAGACGAGAAGGATTTTAAACGGTCTTCGTATGGAAATTGGAAAAGAGGAAAGGCCGAAGACAGGCGTGAGGAGGGAGAGAAGGCTGTGACTAAAAAGAACGGCGGAGAGAAAGAATGCTGGAAGTGCGGAAAGAAGGGGCACTTTCGCTTTGAGTGTCCGGCTAATTTGTCGGGAAACAAGACTTAGTCGAGCTTCCGGGGTTGGGCTCGGCTGTGAGGTGGAACACCCCGAAGAAGTTGTTTTCTGTCAAAGTTAATACTAAAAAAAATAATTTATTTGTTTATTCTGGTTTACTAAATGGAAAACCGTGTTGTTTTAAATTTGACACGGGCTCTGATGTGTCTATCGTGAATTCTAATTTCAAAGATTGTCGGGAAAGCCGAGATTGAGATATCCTACCGGTGAGGAAGTTCTGGTTCAGTTAGAATGTGTGGCTCGGGTGGTTGTAGGGGGACATTCTTTAAATATGCCTTTTTACGTGGCGAATATACTTAATGAATGTATTCTAGGGTTGGACTTTTTCAGGAAGACAGGTCTGAGCAGGGCGTTGGAGCCGCTTTTTGTTGTTCCCTCGAATGAGTCGAGAATGTCTTGTTGTCGGGTGTGTGACGGTTCCGGAGAAATTCCGGCTAATCTAAAAGATTTTTATGAGCGGAATTCTGTTGATCTGAAAAAAGTGCAGAGAGATATTTTTGCTAAGTTCGTGATCGAATTTTAGGATATCTTCTCTGATCAGATCGTAGCTGGGAACTGTGATGTTCTGCAGCATGAGATAAATCTTCAGGATCCACGCCCAATAAAGCAGGCTCCGAGGAGGATCCCGGTAGGAATGCGGGCTGAGGTGGAAAGGATTCTTCAAGAAATGAAGAATCAGGGAGTCATTGAAGAGTCTTTTGGCCCGTGCGTTTCTCCAGCGGTTATTGTAAAGAAAAAGGACGGCTCTTTGAGGATCATCTTCTGTGTGGATCATCGCAAGTTAAATGCGGTTACGATCAAAGATTCTTTTTCTCTTCCTAGAGTAGATGATCTTCTAAATCAGTTGTCCGGGAACGAATGGTTCTCCACTCTGGATATGAAAAGTGGGTACTGGCAATCGAAGATTCGGCCAGAGGATAAGGAAAAAACTGCTTTTTCGGTAGGCAATGGGTTGTGGCAATTCACGGTAATGCGTTTTGGCTTGTGCAACGCTCCGGCCACGTTTGAGCGCTCGATGGAACGGGTTCTCCAGCAGTTGTTGACTAAGATTTGTTTGGTTTATCTGGATGATATCGTTGTGTTCGGTAAATTTTTTGAGGAGGAAGTAGCTAATTTGAAGAAAGTTTTTCTGAGACTCAGGGCGGCTAATTTGAAACTTAATCCTAAAAAATGCAATTTGTTTAGGAAACAGGTGAAATATCTTGGCCATGTGGTTTCAGCTGAAGGGATCTCGACGGATCCGGAGAAAATTGCAGCTGTGAGGGAGTGGCCTGTTCCACAGAATAAAAAGCAGGTTCGCAGTTTTCTGGGATTTTGTTCTTATTATCGCAAATTTGTTAAAGGTTTTTCTTTGATAGCGAAGCCCCTATTTACTTTGACTAAAAACCAGGTGAAGTTTGTCTGGACTGAGCAATGTCAGGAAGCGTTTGCAAATCTTAAGCAGACGTTGTCTCCTCCTGTGCACTCTTTTCTTCTTGAAGAAAGAGAGTTAATTCTGGACACTGATGCTTCTGGCCATGGTGTTGGCGCGGTTTTATCGCAGGTTCAGCGGGGGACGGAGAAGGTCATCGCTTATTATAGTCGGGTATTGAATAAGGCTGAGAGGAATTATTGTGTTACTCGGCGCGAGTTATTGGCTATGGTTGATTCGATAAGATCTTTCCATCACTATCTGTATGGACGGAAATTTCGGGTTCGAAGTGATCATGCGTCCCTTAGATGGTTGATGTTTTTTAGAGATTTGGAGGGTCAGGTTGCTCGCTGGGCGGAAAGACTTCAACAATATGACTTTGAGATAGTTCATCAGAGTGGTTGGGCGCATGGGAACGCGGATAGTCTTTCCAGGCGACCTTGTGCGGAGTCTTGCTGCAAATATTGTTCTAAGGTTGAGATCAGAGACGCCTTGAAGCAGGAGGAACGGGTAGCTCGGATAGTTTTTGAAGGGTTTGCGTCTGAGGAATGGCGAAAGGATCAGTTGGAAGATCAGGCTATATCGATTATTTTACAGGGAAAAGAAAACAGTTGTCGTCTCTCTTGGGAAGAGGTGTCCGCTAGAGGCCCTTCTTCGAGGATCTATTGGTCTCATTGGGACGCTTTAATTGTTTTGGATGGAGTGTTGTATAAGAAGTGGATAGCTCCGAATTTAAAGTCGAGTTTTCTTCAGGTTATTGTTCCTCGGAAGAGAGTTGAGCGAATTTTAGAAGCTCATGATGCCCCTTCTGGGGGTCATTTCGGGATAAATAAAACGTTAAGAAAAATTCGTAAGCGGTTTTATTGGGCTTCGTGCAAAAGGGATGTCGAGAATTGGTGTAGGTCTTGCAAAGTTTGTGTAGCGAAAAAAAGCCCTGCGGACAAGAGTAAATTTCCGTTGCAGGTTTTTAATGCCGGTGCGCCTTTTGAAAGGTTGCAAATGGATATTCTGGGTCCTTTTCCGGCGTCTTCTTCAGGGAATAAGTATCTCCTAGTGGTTGTAGATTGTTTCTCCAAGTGGGTGGAGGCTTTTCCTTTAAAGAATATTAAGGCGTCGACTGTGGCGGAGGTTTTTGTCAATCAGATAGTTTCTAAATATGGGGTTCCGTTGGAATTACATACGGATCAAGGTAAGTATTTTGAATCTCGATTTTTTCAGGAATTGTCGTGGTTGTTAGGAATGAAGAAGACAAGGACTACTGCTCTTCATCCACAGTCTGATGGACAGGTCGAAAGACAGCATCAGACGATTTTGCAGTATTTGTCTAAGTTCGTTGACGAAAATCAAAAGAATTGGGATCGTTGGGTTTTGATGTTTCTTTTTGCTTACAGATCTTGTAAGCATGAGGCTACGGGGGTTACTCCTGCTGAATTGTATTTCGGGCGTGATTTGCGTCTGCCATTAGATTTGTTACGGGGCTCTCCGCCGAATTATTGTTCAGGTTCTTCAGAGGATTATATTCGTGAGTTATAGTCGAAATTGGAGGAGGTTCATCAGGATGTTAGGGAGCGTTTAGAGATGAAGTCGAACAAAGCAAAAATGCGGTACGATTTAAAAGCTAGACACGTTCTTTTTGACGTTGAGCAGAAAGTCTGGTTCTTTAATCCTCGCAGGAGCAAAGGAAAAGCTCCTAAGTTGCAAAAGAATTGGGAAGGGCCTTATGTAATTGTTAAGAAATTAAGTGACGTAGTATATTGTATTCGTCGCTCAGATAGACACAGGAATAGGGTTGTACACGCTGATAGGCTGGCTTCGTTTTTCGAGAGGTGGGAACACACGTCGGAGCCCTGTGAGAATTAGTGGATGTTTGTTTTTTTTTGTTTAAGATGTTACGGATATTTGTTTTTGTTGTTGTGTTAATTGAGCTTGGTTACTTTTTTTCTTTTCTCTAATTTCAGCGTTTACTCTGTTGCTACTCCAAATCTTTCCGTTTCGTCATTGGACGTCGGGGGATTTTTTTGCTTCGCATTGAGTCGTCGCGAGATCTTCGTGTTTTGAACGCCGTGCTAGAAGTCCGCCTTACTCACTAGAAGATGTTCGTAGAACGATTGATTGCTCTAGAGGCTTTTGTTCGGGTAGCAACGGGGTTGTTTATGGCGAGGTTCAAAGAAGAGTGAGCCGCCGGATTCGGAATCGTCGACAGGCTGGATCATCGGCTCGAGATTTCTTTACGTTTTCCGTGGTCTTTTGTAACGCGTTCTCTAATAAAACTTAAATGTGTTATACGCGGTGTTCTCTTTTCTTTCCGCGGAGCGCAGTAACTCGGCGGTGACGTGATTAAACGCTGCCGTAAGCGCAACAATATGTTAACACCGTTAACACCGAAAATAAAAAATATTTGATGTAAAAAAACTTGGCGCGGCTGCATTCTAGTAATACGTTAACACCAAAAACTAAAGACAGAATGTAGCCGCGCCAAGGTTTTTTACATTAAATAGTTTTTATTTTAAAACAGTCTTCATGAGCATTTGACTTTTTACACCACGCGAAATCTGTATGATTCGTCATAGTTTAAGATTTTCCATGCAAGGCGAAGTCATTTCTTACATCGATGAGTGCTTTATAAAAAGTGCAGTAATCATACAATATTTTAAACTTTCTATTGGTTTATAATATTTTTTATTTTACAATTTATAAACAACTTAGTTTTAATAGACAAATGTATTCTGGCTATTAAAGCAATTAAAAATCGCAGAATAAATATACTATATAATAGTCACTTACAAATTACTTTGGTAATGTACGTCGCACAGTGCTGATCGTCCATGTCGCACAAGCAGGCCCGACCAACACTTTACAATATGATAAATGCGACTGAGAAACAACGTGTGTATTTGAATAGAAGTCAAATCCGCAAATAACATAACACCTTAAAATGTATTATCGACAAAAGGTAAATAGGAATTGTCTAAATTTTCTGTGTCGCTCTGTAAATTAAGCCCGCGGATTTGACTTCTTATATGTAGCGTTTCTGATATCAACCGTTTGCTGTAAGATCTCTCATAATCCAAAATTTTTACCTTATCTTATTCAAATTTATGTGAATATTGTAGTCTGTGGTCAGTTATTACAGATTTTTGAGTGGAATTTCTATTAATGTGGTTTTTATATTTCTTTAATTCTGGCCTGTAACATTCTGCCAGTTTGTCCTACATACGAGGCTTCACATTCACGGCACTTGATTTTATATACAACAGAAGGACGTGAGAGAAGAGGTAAAGGATCCTTAAGAACGTTGATGAATTTAACCAGTTTGTCAATGCTATAAAAAGCTAAACGCGTATGTGAGTCTTTTGAAAATATTTTTAAAAATTTTTCTAAAAATTTATTGATGTAGAGCATGACAAACCAGTGACGCTGCGTATCATTAGAGTTTAGATAGATAGATAGATAGATGTTTACTGATTACCCTTAGGGTTACAAAATCTTATACAAAAAATCTTACATCTACTCTTACAACTAACCTTACAACTAACTTAAAACTATTATCTATATACACACACACGCAATCGCTTTACCCTACTCTACGCAATGTGGACCTCTCCTTCCGGCAATCAACTCTATTCAGCTACTCCGCCATTGGTTCCCATACTCTCTTCACTCTTGTACATACAATTACACAATTCTTTCCACACATCCATTCACTCAACTCCCACTCACTCAACTTTCATCCCTCCCTTCATAATCACTTTTCTTCTTCCCTTTGTCCTACCTCCTTTTCCGTTCCCCTATATTCCTCCAATCTCTTTAACCATCCTTCTCTTTCCCCCTTCTCCCCCCAGCATCACTTCAATCTTGTCTTCCCAATTCCTCTCCGCCCCCCATACCCCACAATCCTCCCACACATGTCTCTAACCCTCCTCTACTAATCCACACATTCTACACATCCTTTCCCTCTCCCCTTTCCAGTATCTACCTTCTTTTATCTCATTCCCAAACCTAAATCTAGCCACCCTCTGACATCTTCTTTCTCCCCACCTCTTTTTTAAATACCCCGGCACTCCTTCCTTCTTAATCTTCCCGTACCATCTATTGTATACCTCGAACTTTCAATCCTTTTCCATCTCTCCTTACTCTGTATCCTTCTCTCCTTCTCTATCAACAACTGAGCTCTCCATTTTCCTGCCTCTCTACTTTCCCTCTTCTCCGCTATGCTTACTTCCCTTTCCTCATAATATTTTATTCTGTCATTTTCTCACTCAGACAACCCCTCCCCATCCTCCTCTCTGTCTTTAATCTCCTTTAATCATAGCCTCGCTATTTCGCTACCCTCTCCTCTTTCTAACCTTTCCTCAAATCTCCAGGCCCTTTGCCCCGCCTTTCCCCTTAATAAATCCCTCTGCACTTATTCTCTTACAATATACCCCGGAGTCCTCCAATCTACTCCCAATAACCACCTTATATATCTATTTGGTAACCTCTCCAAGCTATCCCATTCTTTCCATTCCCATATCTCCACCCCATATCCAATCACTGACCAAACCAATACGTCGAACAACCATAACCTTCTACCCCAATCCCCACCAAACCTTCTCTTCCCAATCCCCTACATCTGACTCATAATAGCCGCCCCTTTTCTCACTCTTTCTTTTATCTGCGCCTCCCTTCCCCCGTTCCTCTGAAACACATGTATCATTAGAGTTATTGTTAAACAAAAACCTTCTTATGTCATTATTTTTATAGAAATTCTGTTTCATTCTAAGGATAAAAATATCATATATGAAGTCCATCGGATAATTGTTGTCAATTAATAAATTAAAAATAAAGTCAAAATTTTTGGAATGGAATTTTGGATGTGATAAAAAGAAGGCTCTGTCCACGAGGCTGATGACCGTGCCTCTTTTTTGGCAAATAGGATTCTTGGAAAAATAGTTCAGGTATCTACCAGAAAACGTTGGCTTATGATACCAGTCGTGTATTAATCTATTATTATTTTTGATAATAGTAATGTCAAAAAAATTGAGTCTATCCCCACCAACCCCTCCCCCTCCATGGTGAATTGAAGCCGTAGGTGATAAGAATTATAAAGATTTAAAACAGCATCAAATTGATCTTTAGAAACCATGAGAGCTATATCATCAACGTATCTGACATGTAAAGGTGGACAGAAGGAGAGGGAATCAAAAATAGATGTTTCAAGATCCTGCATGACAATGTCTGCTAGAATCGGGAAGAGAGGAGAGCCCATAGGAGCACCAAAGGTCTGTTTGTAATATTTATTATTAAACAGAAAAAAAGTAGAGTTAAACACAAGATTGATTGCTAGAAAAAATTCTTCTTTAGGTAAAGTTGTATTATGTGTTATCAAATGCCATCTCTTTTCCAAACCACTAATTACAAGTTCAATGGGAATGTTAGTGAAAAGAGATACAACGTCGAGTGAAATAAGCTCAAAAGTTTCAGCAAAAGTTATATTAGAGATTAAACTAGCAAGATGGAAGCTATTGTAAACAAAACGTGACGGAGGTTGAAGATTTTTTGAAATTATTTTATGTAAAAATATTGCAAGATTATGTAAAGAACTATTAATTGAAGAAATAATGATCCTGAGAGGATTGCCAGGTTTATGGATCTTAGGGACTCCATAGGCTCTAGGAAGGATAGTAAGAGATGTATTTAAATTTTTGTAAGTAAGTTCCGTGATGTAATCGCGAGACTTCCATCTCTTTATTAACTCTTTAAGAGAACTCAACATAGAGTTCACTGGGTTCTTTTTTACATGAGCATACGTGCTGGTATCAGAAAGCATATCCTCCATTCGATTCGTGTACAAGTCTATCTATGGCAACAACCGCATTTCCCTTGTCAGCTCTTGTAAATGCAATAGAAGGATGATTTTTTATAAACTGACGAGTGAGTTTTTGAGCTTGGATGATTTCTCCATTGTATGTAGAATTAGTAAATTTAGAGACTCTCATTTGTTTAAGAGTAGAGACAAATCGATTACAACATTCTATTTTATTATTATTATTTAAATGTTTAATGTTATTTTCAAAACTTAGTTTTATATGTTTTATATATTTTTGTGACAATGTATAAACATACAAGATTTTACTTGGCGTAACTTATTGATATCCTTTCTTTTGTAGAATAGATCTTGTAGAGAAAGATTTTTATAGTAATAATTTTTCTAAAGATACGAGTTGCGCGTGTACTTGGCGCCTTTTTTTATCTTTTTCGAAAAGATATTTTGTTCGGATATCACACATTTTTTTAGAAAATGTTTTGTTGAATATGGTTTTGACAAACACTTTTTTTACTGCAATACAATACACTTTTTAATATTTACTTCCTATTTTATATATTCATAACACCAATATAATTTTCTTTTTTTATTCCTTTTTTATCGCAAATAAACTTTGTACAGCAATTAGAAACAGTATAATAATACATGAGCAAAGCGTGAGACTTGCGATTTTTTTACTCACGTTACGTCTCGTTTAAAATTCTCAATCAATCAATCTGCCCTACTTGCATATAAATGAAGCACGTGGTACCTCGCGCAGCGCGCATACACTTTGCGCACATATTTGGCGCGAGGCACTACCGTGCCTCTTGATACACATCTACAGAGAGAAGACTGAAATCGGCCATCCTATTGTAGTTTTTTACGACGGTTTCAGCCGCTGGTTTTAGCGGCATATTTACAAAAGTGGATCTCAAAGCCCGTTCCACATTAAACGCAAGTCGTAGGGAACTGATCACGTTGGCCGATTGGCTGATTTGACTCTGCGATTGGTCAATTCCACAAGATCTGTGACTTGCGTTTAATGTAAAACGGCCTTTGAGATCCACTTTTGTGGATATGGCGCTAAAACCAGCTGAAACTGTCGTAAAAAACTACAATAGGATGGCCATCAATACTGCGTTCAATTTGAGAAGAGAAACCAAATGAGCAAAAATTTTGCGCACTTTCCTTACTAAAACTTCTCTTTACTCTACAGCCTTATCTATCAAGTGTTTCACCAACAATTCCGAACGCTTTCCCTACGCTACTTTGCCTGCTTATCTTCCCCTATGCGCAATAAAATTCTCTTCTCAAATTGAACGCATACAGATATATCTTGACTTGTACACGAAAGTGTCGCCACATAGTGACGACAAGAGCAGATTGGGCGTATTCCGTTTGACCACGGTACAATTGGACACAGTACGATTGCACACGTACTATTGGACACGTACGATTAGACACGGTACGATTGACCACAGTACGATTGGACACCGCAAGAATAGCACACCGTACGATTGGACACGGTACGATTGACCACGGTACGATTGACCACCGTACGATTGACCACGGTACGATTCACCACCGTACGATTGACCACGGTACGATTCACCACCGTACGATTGACCACGGTACGATTGACCACCGTACGATTGACCACCGTACGATTCGACACCAAAATATTCGACACCGTACGATTCGACACAGAACAAGCACTATGCATCGTGATAATTAATAATAGTAGCAACACAGGTTAGGGTTAGGTTAGGTTTTTTTT
>NW_018021297.1:10909-19204 GCF_002006095.1 Pseudomyrmex gracilis | reverse complement strand
GTACGGTGGTCAATCGTACCGTGTCGAATCGTACGGTGTGCTATTCTTGCGGTGTCCAATCGTACTGTGGTCAATCGTACCGTGTCTAATCGTACGTGTCCAATATTACGTGTGCAATCGTACTGTGTCCAATTGTACCGTGGTCAAATGGACGTCACCCAGCAGATTCACGTTTCGCTCTAGCGGCGAAGTCTGTAAAGTCACGCTGTCCGACTTGGACGTTTCTTAATGTGAATGTGAATCTAGTTTTTGGATATTGCGGACTTTAAACCAAGATATCTCCATTGAGAAGGCACGGAAGAAGAAAACCGTGAAATACTTTTTTTCGTGCCTCGATCTCAACTTTCAATTAAGTCTAAGCCAAACTCGATCGGTTTAGCTGTTGCTGAGATCTGAAAATCTCAGAACTCTCGATCGATCCTACTCGCGTAAATGAGGCACTACCTTGCCTCTTGATAATATATAAAAATAAGTAAATTGAATAGATCTACTAGTATATAGACAAAAACAAAACATCCTGCAAGAGATTGTGCAGCGCCTCAGGAACAAAGGCATCCTCGTAGCGCACCCCAGTGGTATGCCAGACATACCCCTGAATACCATAACTGATGCTTAAAAAAATGGAGGAACAGCTGGCATTGTCTGCCTGTACAAAGTACTTAGTGAGTTGACTATTTCCATTTTACTATTTATTAGTGTTTTTTGTTTCTAAAAGCTGATTCATTTTCAATTCTGTATTTCAGGTCCAAAAGCTTGCCAATGAAGGGGGCGCAACTGTGCAGAATGCGTTGATCGCATAATGAAAAAACTAATGAAAAGGAGAGTGGGGGCTCTTTATAGTTTTAAAGGACGCAAACACAAGGGAAAAACACAGAAATTGGCATTCAATAATACCAAAATGTTTAAAGTTGTGAAAAGTAATTTAATAGATTTAAAGTGAATGTATTGGATAGTATTTACATTTAAAATGCACTATAATGTCTGAATTTCTCATACATAGATGCAGTGCTGCTGGTACATAAAAATGCTAATGGAAAAATTATATAATGGGTCTATCTTGGATTTCTTAAGGTTTTCACCTTTTCGAAGTGCCAGCTAAAAATTTTTATGTCTTAATATTTTCCATCTTTCTTTCCTTTTGTCTAAAAGCATTTATCTAGCTCTTGTACTTTTTGGGGGTAGAGTGATTCCTATGCTCAGTTTTTACATAAAGAAGTGTTGTCTGCTTATATATTTTTTTTATAAATAATTTAATGTTACAATATAATAACTATATAATAACTATATTACTTTAATTTTAACGATTAAAGTGTTTATTATTAACCTTACCAACCAAAAAGAAAACAACTTATGAATTTTCATGCGCAGCTCTTTGAAGTTTTGAATTTTTTTCCTGAAGTTTGAAGACATTTTTTGTGCTCTCTAGGCTCAATTAGACTACAAAATGGCAACATTCTAGGATATTTTTGGCTGTTTTCCTTTACGCTTGATTGAATTTTCTTTGAATTGTTGTGTGCACTTGCATTGTTTCTCCCTCTTAACCAACAGTAATGTTGTGTTGTCAATTATTTATTATTATTTTCTCTAGTGTAGTTTAGTTTAAGATTTTTTGTTTGAATATTAAAATGCATTACTTGCATGTATTCAGAAGACTGTTCTCTCTATGAAGACTTTACTGTTTGTATGTTCTTCATGGCCAGTTACAATATTTTTCCATAAATAAATAATTACTTTGATCTATACTTAATGAAAGTTGTATGATTTTTTCATGTGCTACCAGCCCTGAAATGCCTAAAAGACACATATTATATGCTAAGCTAAACTCCGTACTTTTTAGTAAAAAGGGGCAGGGAGAGGAGGAGAGAAAGAAAGGAGGGAATGGGGAGCAGAAACAAAACATTTTGAGAACATTCCCACAATGTTTCAGTAAAAACGTTTCCCCAACGTTCGTCGAATGTTACAAGAACGTTACGGTGAAATGTTCTGAGAATGTTCGCTGAATGTTAGGGAAATGTTAGTCCTTAGCGACCTCCTAACATAACAAAAACATTTTTTACTGTTACTGTTCTAACAGTCGCCGAATATTCGGAGAACGTTTTTATGCTACTTGGGCTTATATTTATTTAGATCTACTTTATATTTATTTAGATTTAATTTAGATCTAATTAGATCTATTTTTTATTTTTCTATCTTGTTAACATTAAGTTAGATCTAATCCATTTTTGTCGAAGAGATTTATAATGTTTATATTCTTTATTGCGATTTACAGTCTTGAAACACACGTAATATTATTCATAATATTAAAACATTTCAAGATGCGTTATATATATATTTTTATTAATGATAAATATGAGTTAACTGTAATAATTCTAACTTTTTGAAATATTAAAAAACATTTAATACATATAAAGTATATTAAAATAATTGATTTATATATTATATTATATGAATATATTAATACATTAATTCATATAATATAAATTAATTAAATATTGTACGATTATGTTTTTATAAAATGTAAATATTTTTCGTAATTTATAAAATAAAAATATATAAAAATGTAAACTAGACTTCCGCTTCCGGCGCGATTTGGTGTAGAAGCAGTGTGAGAGAGTGCGTGAATTAGAGCAAACTTGTGAGTGTGGAAGAGAGAGAGAGGGCGGCGTGGAGGGCAGTGGTGAGTGGGTGGAGTGCAGTGTTGCAAACTCTGGCCGGCTAGCACCAAGAGCACCGAGGTGTTGGGAGCCACCACAGACTTCTATATACTACACTAGACCGCTAGCTCGCGTGATTTCAGCGTAGATAATGGCTACAAAATCTATGTACAATGGGGGTACTGTGGAATGCGGGTTTCATTGGTTGATTTTGACGATAAAGAGAGTTCATCCAATCATTGCCTATATACTTATGTACGTGCGCGACGATGCATGCGCAGATAGCAATTCAGCAGTTCAGCATAGTGAAGGTTATATGGCGGTTGACGGCATAAAGCACACATTAAAAGAAACGAAAACCAATATGCTAAAATATTGTTGTGTTGTTGGCTGTCAAAATAAGGCAGACAAAGAAAAAAACCTTACAACTCAATCAGTTGTCAAACATGACGGCCATCTTGCATTCTTCAGTACTCCCATCTTCCCCCTCCATGACGACTTAAGTACATAGATTTTGTAGCCAGCCGTACATAAGAAGCTAGCGGTCTAGTATACTATAGAAGTCTGTGGGAGCCACTAGAAGCACGCACACAAGCAAAAACCGTCTTCCGTGTGCGTGACGTCACGCTCGTAGAAGAGTGCAGACGTATTATGTTCCGTCTTCTTTCCACTTCAAGCCGGCTCAACAAGATGACAGACAAGGCATGTTCACGTTACGTTGCGCGCTTTTTGCGTATGACAACGTGAACGCTTTTCCGAGATTAATAATCTTGGAAACAATACATGATATTATTGATAATGATAAAATATCTTAAGATGCATAATATATTTGTATTAATTATTGATATGAGTGAACATGCGGTAAAACGTTTGTAGAAAAGTATTTAATATGTACAAGTTATTTTATTATTATATTATTATTAGTGTTTTTATATTTATAGATCTTTAGTTTGCAAACTACAAAAAGAATCAAAATTTTATGCATAATCTTAAAGTATTAAATTCATATAATATATAATATCAATTATTTAATTAATTAATTACATTCACATAATTATATAAAATAAATTATACTGTAAGATTACGCATCTATAAATATAGATTTTTTTCGTAATTTACAAAATAAAAATATATAAAAAGAAAACATTAAAACTGAACATTACTAATATATTTTATTTAAATATATTATACATCTTAAGATATTTTATCATTATCAATAATATCACGTATTGTTTCCAAGATTATTAATCTCGAAAAAGCGTTTCACGTTGTCATACGCAAATAGCGCGCAACGTAACGTGAACATGCCTCGTCTGTCATCTTGTTAAGCCGGCTTGAAGTGGAAAGAAGACGGAACATAATACGTCTGCACTCTTCTACGAGCCGACGTGCCGAGCGTGACGTCACGCACACGGACGACGGTTTCGCTTGTGTGCGTGCTTCCAGTGGCTCCCAACACCTCGGTGCTCTTGGTGCTAGCCGGCCAGAGTTTGCAACACTGGTGGAGTGCGGGTGAGAGTGCAGAAAGGTCAGGAAAGAATAGGATTAGTAGGGTAGAGGACGGATTGAGAAGGCAAATGGAGTGACAGGTTAGGCTTAGAGCAAAAAGAGGATAGAGAAGAAAGTAGAGTAAGAGAAAAGTTACTAGGGTCTGGAGGCTAGGGAATTAAGGGTAGCGCACAAGCAGAAGAGGAGAGTGATTGGTCGAGGAGACGGGGAATGGATAGAAGGCTGAGAGGGATAGAAAAGAGAGAGAGAAATAGAAGTGTTAGTGTGGGGAACTTAGAGGACTTTATTTTGAGGAAGAGGAAAAGAGATATGAGGGGGGAGGGTGAAGAGAGAGAGGAAGAGGGAGTATTTGCGGTAAGCAAAAAAACGCAGAGATCGCCTAGTGTGCAGAAAGACGCAGAGATGCAGGAGAGGAAAGAGAGGGTTGAAGGAGGTACGGGGGGGAGGAAGGGAGGGAGGAGCGTTAGAAGCGTTAGGATTAGAGAGGAAAGATTGGAAAGAGGAGATGAGGAAGTTAATGATGGAGATGAGGGAAGGGATGAAAGAGGTAAAGGAAGAGATAAAAGAAGAGATAAAGGAACAGGGAAGAAGCATGAAGAAAGAGGTAGAGGGGCTGAGAAAAGACATGAAGGAGAGCGATAAGAGATAGAGGGAGGAGAGAGAGAGAGGTTAGAGGAGAGCATAAGAGAGCTGGAAGGAAAAGTAAGGGAACTGGAATTAGGATGGGAAAAGAGAAGGAAGGCTGGGGGAAGGAGGAAAAAGGCGGAGGGGAAAGGGAGAAGAATGAGATAATGGAAAGAATACAGAAAATAGAGAAGAGATTAGAAAGGAAAGAGAGGAGGAAGAGAAAAAAAACATATTAATAAGGGGGCTAGAGGTGGAAGGGGAGAGAAAGAAAAAAGCTGTGGAGGAGATTTTTGAGAACATTGGAGCTAAGGTGGAGGTGGAGGAGGTGAGAAAAATGGGAAGAGGAGAAGGGAAGATTGAGACAGTGTGGGTGAGAGTAAAAAGCGAAGAACAAAGGAGCGAGGTAATGAGGAAAAAAAGTAAGCTGAAAGGGAATAGAGAGAGGATAGTGGAGGACTGGACGTGGAAGGAAAAGAGGATGAGGTGGAGGTTGGAAGGAATCGCAAGAAGGGAGATGGGCAAGGGAAGAAAAGTGGGATTAGGTTATGGGATGATAAAAATAGACGAGAAATGGTGGAAATGGGATGAGGAGGAAGAGGTTCTGATAGATGGAAGAAATATGATGAGAAGGGAGATAGAGACGGGGGAACACAAGGAAGGGTAGAGGGGGGAGTGAAGAGAGGTGGGAAAGTGAAAGAGAAAGAGCGGTTAAGGCGGAGAATGGAGGGGAGTAAAAAGACACACGAAAAAAGAGGAAGAGGACAGGAAGGATGGAGGATACTGTTTTGGAATATTGCAGGATTGGGTAACAAAGATAAAGAATTCTGGGAAAACCTGAAGAAATGAGAAGTCATAGTACTAATGGAGACATGGATGGAGAAGAAAGGGTGGGAGAAAGTGAAGGATATATTACCGAAAGGCTTCAAATAGGGAGTGCAATGGGCTACAAAGGACGCCAAGAGAGGACGAGCAAGAAGAGGAATGATAATGGGGATAAAAGAGAAATTAGCAAAAGAAGAAATAAAAATTGATGTGAGGACAGAGGGATTAGTGGTGAGTGAGATAAGAGTGGAAAAGGAAAAATAGAGATAATCGTGGGAATGTATGTGTATAAAGGGATTGAGATGATGACGAAGAATATAGAAAGATGGACGGATAGAAGAGATGGGGATGGGAAGCTGTTAATAGGAGGGAACTTTAATGCCAGAGTAGGGAGGGAGGGGGAGGATTCAAAGGTGAGGAAGGGGAGAGCAGAGAAAGGAAGGCAAAAAACATGGTGATAAATGGGGAGGGGAAAAAACTATTGGACTGGGTAGAAAAAAATATAGAGTATTTTCAACGGATGCGTGAAAGGAGATGAAGAGGGAGAATTCACATTTACAGAGGGAAAAGGAAACTCGACCATAGATTATGTAATTGAGGAAGAAGATGCAAGAGAAAGAATTAAAAGTCTGAAGATTGGGGATAGGATTGAGTCAGACCACCACCCTGTGGAGATAAGGATGAAGGGGGGAGAACCGAGAAATGAAGAGAGGAAAAGAACAAGGAAAGAATGGAGGGGATGTTAGGATGAAGAAGGTAGAAAGCTTTTCAGAAGAAAGATAGGGAGCTTGGAGGAAATGGGAGGAAGTATAGAAGAGCAATGGAGTATAATAAAGGGAAGAGTAAAAAGGGCGGTGAAAGAGGTTGAGGAGGAAAGAAAGGAAAAAACAGGAGGAGGAAGGCAAAAAGGGTGGTGGGATGAAGAGTGTAAAGAAGAAAAGAAAAAGGTGAGGAAGAATTTAAGAGAGTGGAGGAAGGGTGGTTTAGAGGAGGAGGAGTATAAAGATAGCAAAAAAGAATATTTGAAGCTATGTAAGAAGAAAAAGCGGGAAGAAAGAGAGAAGGGGAAAGGTAAGTAAAGATGGCGAGAAGGGAGAATGAGGTCTGGAAAATTGTGAATAAAGAAAGAAGAAGAAGAAAGAGAGCAAATGAGAACTTAAGCTGGAAGAATAGAAAGAATACTTTGTGAGAATACTGGGAGGAATAGACGGAAAGGTGGTAAGGGGGCTAGGAAGAAGTATGGAGGGAGGAGAAGAGGAGGAGATAGAGAGAGATGAAATAAGAAGAGCATTAAAAAAGTTAAAGGAAGGGAAGGCGAGCGGAATGGATGGGATCCCAGGAGAGGTTTGGAAGTACGGAGGGGAGGAAATAGAGAGATGGGTAGGGGAGTTTTGTAACCGGGTATGAAAAGGGAAAAGCTGGCTAGAAGAATGGAAGGAAGGGATCATTGTGCCCATAAGTAAGAAAGGAGAAGGAGAGAAGGTGGAAGAGTACAGAGGAGTGACATTGTTGTCATCATTGTATAAGGTGTATGTAGCGGTTCTGGCGGAAAGATTAAACGGGGAGTTAGAGGGGAATAGGATTATACCACAAAATCAAACAGGGTTTAGAAAGGACATGGGGACGATGGACAACATCTACGCCATAAATTACTTGATCAACAGGCAAATAGAGATAAAAGGAGAAAAGATGGTGGCCGTTTTTGTGGACTTAAGAGCAGCATTTGACTCAGTAGGGAGGTTTTAATTAAAGCTATGAAGGAACGAGGGATAAGAGAAGGATTAGTGAGGAGGATGGAACAGGTAATAAGGGAGACGAAATGCAGAGTGAAAGTAAGAGAAAGTATGAAGGAATGCTTTTGGACGGCGAGAGGGGTCAGACAGGGGTGTCCGCTAAATCCAATGTTGTTTAATATTCTACTGGCGGATATAGAGGAAGAAATGGGAAAAGTGAAGGAAAGAGGAGTTAGACTAGGAGGGGAGAGGCTGTATACATTAGCGTACGCAGACGATATGGCGGAAGGGGAAGATGAAATGAAGAGTATGTTGGAAAGATTAGAGAGGTACTTAGACAGAAAGAAAATGGAGCTAAATGCGGAGAAGACAAAGTTGATGAGATTTAGGAAAGAAGGAGGGAGAGAAAAAAAGAGAGACTGGTGGTGAAAGGGCAAGAAGATAGAGGAAGTCAATGAATTTAAATATCTGGGATATGTATTAAGAAAGAACGGAACACAAGAGGCACAAGTGAAGGATAGGGGGAGGAAAGCTGCGGCGATAATAGGGCAGGTTTGGAGTTTTGGGAAGAGAAGATTTGGAAAGGATTGGGGACGGAAGCTATGGTTATTTGACAGGTTAGTTTGGACGGTAATAGGATATAGGGTGAAAATATGGAGATGGAAAGAGAGGGAAGAGTTAAGGAAAATTGAAGAGATTACTTTTTCGTGTAGATACTTGAATTTTTATTCGGCCCATCCGCAATCACAAAAAATTTGTACAGTTTTGAATATGGTTGATAGAATTTTATTATTATCTGACCCTTGCTTCCAACAGAATAATTTTAAATTTATGATTGAGGTGCTCCTTATGAATAATTATCCTTTACAATTTATATTTAGGATTATTAGGAATAGAATTAAATTTTTAATTCATAACAGATTAAATTTAAACATTGACAATAAATTTGT
>NW_018021297.1:8828-10149 GCF_002006095.1 Pseudomyrmex gracilis | reverse complement strand
TATTGATTGTTATTTTTTTTATTTTCTCTTGTTAGATTTAATTTTTTTCATACTGAAGAAGGTCCAAAATTGTGTGACCGAAACGTCTATATTTATTGAATAAAGACAACTTATTATACACGACCAATCTGTATTTTACTGCTCGTGTCGGCCTTGTTTTAAAAAATTTTGAAGAAAGATATTTGAGATGGATAATGGGAGTAGAAGGAAGGACGCCGTGGTACTTAGTGAGAGAGGAACTACAAAGGGAGAAACTAAGCCTAAAAGCGGGGAGGAGAGCGTGGGAGTATGAGAGGAGACTAAAGGGGGGAAAGGAAGCGAAATAGCGAGGAAATGCTGGGAGGAAATAAAGGAAAGAGCAAAAAAGGGGAAAGGAATTTCGGACTGGAAAAAGGAAAGATTAAAGTTCTTTGAAAAAATAGGGATAGGATTGAAGTGGAAAAATATATGAAAGAGATGGAGAGGGGGGAAAGGTGGAGTGGAGCGTGGGAGAAAAGAGAAAGGATCAAGCAGGAAGAGGAAAGATGGGAGAGGATTAATGGTTTGAGGTACAACAAAAATGGTATAGAATGGTTAAAGAAAAGGGAGTGCCGGAATATCTGAAGAAAAGATGAAAGGAGAAGAAATGGGCAAGAGTGGCAAGATTCAGGTTGGGAAATGTGGTAGGAGAAAGAAAGTATTGGAAGAAAGAAGAAAGAAAATTGTGTAAGGAGAGGTGGAATCATGGGAGCATATCTGGGAGAAATGTAGACGCTGGAAGGTGGGAGAGGGAAGCTGGCAGGAGGCGGTGGGACGGATATTGGGGGAGAGCGGGAAAGGAGAAGGATGGATGAAGAAATTGGAAAGAGAGAGAAGTCTGATGGAGAAAGGAGAACGTGGAGAGAGAGAAAGGGAGAAAAAAGAGAAGTGAATGGTATGAGGGGAGAGAGAATGGAAGAGAGAAAGAGTGAGAGTGTGAAAAGTTGAGGGGGGAACGCGAAGGGGAGAGAGATGGAAAGTGAAGGCGAGAGAAAGCGGAAGTCCAAAGGAGGGTGATGTGTGTGTGTGGAAAGAGATGATGAGCAAGAAAACTCGGCCTCTCATCATCTCGTTGGGGTAGGTTAAGATAGATATAAGTGTAGTCATAAGAGTAATATTAAGAGAAGCGCGGAATTGTAAAAGTTTTGGGAACGTTTTTTTAAAAAAACGCCTTGAAAACCCGGTTTGCCGGGAAAGCAATAAAGTCATACTACTACTATAAAAATGTAAACTAATAATTAACATATATATTATTTATATATATATATGTATATATATATGTATATATATATATATATATATA
>NW_018021297.1:2890-7948 GCF_002006095.1 Pseudomyrmex gracilis | reverse complement strand
GCTGCCAACGTGACACAAACAACAGAATTCTAAACCGATAAGCCCGCGAGGTTTAAATTAAAAATTCCGGGTATTTTTTGATCATGGTAGTATATATATTAGATGTTGTTCAATATCCTAAAAAAACTTACGCAAATTGTTACAGTTAACTCATATTATAATAAGTAATAGAAATATGTAATGCATCTTGATGTGTTTTAATGTTATCAATATTGATAATATTATCAATATTAATATCAATATATTATTGATAATATTATCAATATTAATATCAATATATTATTGATAATATTATCAATAATAATATTATTAGTAATAACTTTTTCCCTTCCAAGACTGGAAATCTTGACAAAACACTTTACATTGTCAAACGCACAACGTGAACGTGCCTCGTGTCTCGCCTTACAGACTTACATTTAGTAAATAATACAATATTATTGTAATTATTATTTTAAAAAGTTTATATTTTTAGATTTATGATGCTCTAGTCATTATCCTAGTCATCAGAACTTAGTTACATAATTTTATTTTTTATTTATTTTAATTTTTGTAATCACACTAGTCATCGAGATAGCTTTAATTTGTTAATAAATAATTAAGAAAATATTGTTTTATTTAATATAGATTAATAATATTATAGATGTTATGTTTGTTTAGATTATAATTATTGTTTATTTTATATAATGTGTGGCTATTTTCATTATATTGATTAGTTTTGTTTTATATTGAGTATGTTAGATTACTTCTGTTACAAATTAAATATATGTAATTATGTTTTATTTTCACATAATTTTATTTTTTGTACAATATGTTTTGTTTGATGAATACTGGTAAGATTTTTGGCAGGTTTCCCTTACCTTTGTCAAAGAAGCTTGGTATTCATAGTTGCCGAATAAATTATTTATTGTTTAGTTATGAGAAATAATTTTTGCCTTAGAAATTATTTTAACACCTATTTTTATGTTATATTTTATCTACGCAAGTAATATTATTGCATGCAAGAAATATGTCTACTTTCTATATACTTATAATTCTATTTTTTTGGAACGATTAAGGACGCCAGTTTCACGAACGGACAGATACTTTACTGGCGCTTCAAACTCCGCATGCGCGAGTGCGAGCCACTTCTGGCAGCACTGCATATAAAACAGTATTGTCGATTATTTCGGAGCGTGAAGTAGTTATCTATCAATCTAATTCGCTCATAGACATATAAAGTATAGACTGGAAATTGCGAGGTATTCACTTCGCGACGCGTCGTAGACTACTTCGTGTGAATTCGTGATCGGCGGAAATATCCGAACGCTTCTCGCTGAAGTTTTACGGAATTCGACGAATTGCGAACTCACACACGGTGGGAAAAAAAATTAGGTAAAATCGTACGCATAGATGTGCGTTATCTAATATTAACGAAAATTGCTTTTAATTACTATATTATTCTCGAAAAATTGCGATATCGTACTTGTGAAACGAAATTCGAACGCCTCTCGCAGCCTCTAGTTCGCGTTGATCTGCATTTTTACGATTGTGTCGATTGCGACACATATAAGCGATGCAAAAACTCATGTCGCAGAAATTATGGCAAAAACGAAAATAACCACTCAATGACCACGAAGCAAAACTCACATACGTCGCACATTCAGCGCGCACGTTTGTTTGTTCGCGGCGCGAAGCTTACTTCACCCTTGTCGTCGCAGACTACCGACGCCGAAACGATTTTTTCTAGCGATGTCATTGTTGACGGTCGTAATTTCCAGTCTATACTTTATATGTCTATGAATTCGCTATATATATATATATATATATATGTTTCCACGAAGTTTTTTATTTAATTCATTTTTTTATTTAATTTATTTTTTTAACTCTTAATTATCACGAATTGATTATTAATTTGACAAGAAAATGTTATACGACGTGAAAGGTTAGAAAAGTGTAAATCTATGTATAACCTCGCTTTGCGTAGAAAATGTGTATCGTGGTAAATCCTTTTTTTTTACGGAGGAGCTCCACTATCAAAGAATTAGATACATAGGTCTGAACCTCGCTTTATATGGAAAGTTGTAAGCTTATGTAGACTTTTGTGTTGATTTTAGTCGTCGTTTGTTGCAAGCAAGATTTTCTACGGGTTTCCAACTTTCCACGCAAAACGAGAATCAACCTAAATGTATGTGTCTAGTTTCTTGATAGTGGAACCTTCCCGTAAAAGAGGCGGAACACATTGCCTCCACGCATTTACGCGAAGCGAGGTTCCACATTGTTTAAAATTTACCAAATTTTCAACTTTTATTGGTATCTAACAATCATTTGTGTGATTATGTTTTTTATTAATAACGTTTTAGTAAACAAGAAGCAATGGTTAAAGTTTCTTGGAGAGTACTCAAAAAACTATCCTTAACAACATATGTCAAGGTCAAAATCATCAAAGCATCTTTCTCTATACTGAATATTTACTGAAAATATTTTAAATTTACATTTATAAAGGTTTTACAAGTACAAAATTTACAAATTTTTAAGAAAAAACTTATTTGCAACTTTTAAAAAATTGTTCTAATAAGAAGCAATAAACCAAAGAGCCTATGGTGCCGGATGGAGATGGACATTTAATTTGATATAAAACGCAGTGTACTCCGGACGTTTCGATCAGAATTGTTGATCATCTTCAGCACTGTTTATAATAAAATGATATAAAATATAAAATATACAAAATGATAATATAAAAAATATCTGTTAGAAAGAATGAATAACTAAATTACAAAAACAAAATAAATAAATACATATATATGTACGCACTTAACACGACGAGTCAACACAAAGACCGCTCAATGTACGCCAGTAAGAGCCACGAATCAACACAACAGATAACATAGACATGCAAAACATCAAAGTATAATGTCTATGTATCGAAGAATTACCGAAAAATCAAATAAATAAGAATAAATAAAAAGAAGTTAATCAATAAGTGCGATAAAATTTGAGTCAAAAGACAAAGTCAATAATTTATAAAAAGTCAAAGTATAAAAATGAAGTCAAAGAAAAACTTGAAAAGTTAATGAATAAAACTATAAAATGTAATAAATAAATAAATAAATAAAAGTTAAACTGATACTTATTTATAACTATAAGATTTAAAACCGGGTTGAAATGTCGTGGCGCTTGCCCGCACACAAGGAAACGGAACAAAGCATGACTGTCTCACAACTATATAAAAAATAACGCATAAAATCAATCATTATCTGATAATTATGCATTTTAAGTCACACTTCATCAATTTCTTTGCGTTTTAGATATAATGTAGGATAGGTCATACTGAGTAATTACGTGAAAAAATTTTATGAGAGACAATTTTGGTTTAGGAGATATAAAAATTTGAAGTTTCAGAATTTTACTTCTTTACATATTATAAGCTGATATTACGAACAATGAAATTTGTGCATGTCGGACTGATGTGTGCTGAGAACTATAAACAAAGCTACAAGGTCAAGAATCCGTTTTACTATTTCTCGCAGTTCGTTAATAACTTTCAACATGTGACTACATGAATTTCTAAGTTTTTAATTTGTGAAGTAATGGGCAATACTGAACAGGTTGCAAAATGGTTCGCACTGATTAAATGATTAAAACAGTTGATTCCCAACCGTTTCGACTGTATTTTCCAGTCTTCATCAGTGGAATTCTAAGTTTATAATATAGGCATTACAAACGGAAGATGACAAACTTTAAAGATGACAAGTTTAGATAAAACATGCTGCCAGATGTTTAAGATACAAAATTGTTACACAAGAGAAAAACGCATCTTGACTCTCAATCACATTCTATTCCAACGATAGAAGATATCAAAAATAGTCAAATAGTTAAAAAGTCGGTCAAAAAAATCGTTGAAACTGAGGTGTGAGTTGAAAGTCACATCGTATAAATAGGTAAACATCAGTTATAAAGCTCCATCTATATAAAACTTGTGACAAAATTTATAATGTGTTATTTTATCTAGTATTGGTAAATATACATCATCTAAAAGTACCGTGTCTTCTATGATGTTGAAACTGTTTTTTTGTAGTTTAATGTAACATTTCGGATGTTAGTCTTTTGTTATAATTAATTTCGCAGTCTACTATACGGACTTAGTCCCTGAACCAAGAAAACAACAATCTTTCTTCAAATTCATCAAAACATATTTTAATTATATGTTTCGTGCTCGTGTTATGTTTCAATAAGAAGATAGAGAAGAGCTGTACACAACAAGCTGTACACCTGATGTTCGGGTAAAATTCTTCTCTATTCCGAAGATTTAACAATTGTTGAACGTTATACCTTTGAAAGAAAATATTATATCCTTGAAAAGTAGAAAACAGACAATGAGTAAACACGAGAAAATATCCGTTACATTGTGAGAAACAAGATTTCATCCATTTGACTGGTAACAGCGAGAGTAGACAGAAAAGAAGAAAAGTATGCAGTGCTAATTAAATTGCAACAATTGTAAGGCCACATACGTAGGTCAGACCAAAAGAATGTTGAAAACGAGAATTACGGAACATAAAAATCAAATAAACAGACGTACAGATAATTATTTGGTAGTTACACAACACAGGATACAAACAGGTCATGATTTCGAATGGAATAATGTTAAAATTTGTGATAATAAAAATTCATATTACAAAAGAAACATCTCAGAAATGATACACATTGAATTACAAAATGAATCTTTGAATGTAATGTCTGATACAGAACAATTGAAACCGTACTTCTCGTTTTTAGAAGCGTATAAAAATAAGTAAGATAATATAATGTCAAATGATAAATGTTTAGACGTGTTGTGGTGTTATTGAAAAGACACATTTGAATTTCATCCCCGGTAAAAAATTTTTCATATATACTTATACACAAATTACAATAATGATATCTAATTATACAAATTTATATGCCGAATATGTCCATACAATTTTATACACGGAGAATTTCTTTTTTTAAGAGAATGGCTTCAGAGATATTCCATATCAAATTATAAAATAACTCTATTAGTATCATGTTAGATACAAAAAAAGTATATAAAACTATATT
>NW_018021297.1:0-1675 GCF_002006095.1 Pseudomyrmex gracilis | reverse complement strand
TTTGTTTCTCCGTAATATTGGGTAAGAATAATTTCAAAATAACTATTACATTGTTTGTTTGAGAAAGTTAATATGTCTTGTTTGTAAATTAACAATCGTATTTATATCATATAGACAATCACTGAAGAAGATCTGAATCACAGATTGAAACGTCTGATTAATATTTAGAAGAATAAAGTAACATTTACAAAAAAATACACAAACACCTAGTATAATTCCTCGTATAGCCTTATTCTTTATTATTAAAATTAAAATTGTAATGTTTTGTGTATTGCAAGCTTTAAAATTGGTCTTTTATAGTCTGATAATATTCTTACAAGTTATATCTATCCCTGCAAGGCGTGTATTGTTGTATATACATGATTATTTAGTATCCACAAATATCAAAACCTACATTAGATGTCTATTAGACATCAACAGCTTTATGTGAAATAAAATAGATGTAGAATAAAGTTGTTGTTCTGGATGGGTATAAACTATATAATGACGTAATATACATACACAGAAAGAAATATATTATAAATACTAACTAATAATATATGTGCTAAAATACACATTGGCGGGATTGATGTAACTTATAAGATTGTTATAAAACCAAAAAAGAACGATTTCTATGCTTACAGTAGGAAAAATCTTTGAAATTGTAATGTCTCTTTATTCTACCTACTGTGACGTAGTATTCGCGCCGCTCTTTCCCCGTCACAAAAATTAAAGATTTTCGCGGGAGCCCAAGAAAACGAGCTGAAAAATGAGCGCCAAGATCCTCCAGGGCTTGCATGCGTTCGCTTAGAATATTATTTTATTTTTATTTTTTTTCCTATTTAATTTCGGCGCCTCACCGTCCTGAGGACATCGTGGGACTTTCCGCCAAGGACATTATGCGGTGTCCGAACGAGAGAGAGAGAGAGAGGACCAGAGACGCGACGTCTCGCCTCAAGGTAATGCTGAGAGCCAGGGTAGGTGACTGCATGCAGAGGCCACAGCGGAACATCGGCGCTTCAGCCTAGCAGAAAAGGCGGAACGGCGGAACGAACCATCGACGAGCCGGCCTACGCCGAGATGTGCTGTGTTCCAGCCCTCCGGTTGCATGGTTTCAAGGACCCGCTGTTTGTGTCGTTGCTGCATCTCCTAGATTGCTATCCCGCCCCGCTGCTTGCTGCCTGTTGCTTATGCTGCTGTATCATAGTAATAGACACTGCGAGCGTTCAAATTTCGCGGCCCGCTGATCCTGCCGCCTGCGAGCGAGCTTGCGAGCCGCGCTGCTAATCCTGCGACCTGATTAGCCCCGCGACCTACCCCACGTGACCTCAGCGCTGCCCGGGGTATCGACCGCTTATCGAACGAAATCTTCTTGCTCTTGGTCGCGAACAGCTGTGCGAAACACACGTATCTTTTCGGGCTCCCGTGCGTACGCGTATCTTCCGTGCCGCTTAAGTAGTCTGCCGTACCGCGAGTAAATATTCAAGGCGAAGTGATTCCAGTTGCGAGGGTGACCCCGACGAAGTCAGAAGCTGCTGGCAGCAGTGTGCCCAGTTTTGACTCTCTTACAGCACGCTGCAGCAAGTGGAGGGGATACGCACACAGGCGAGCAGCCGTGTACGTGTGCGCTCGACACTTCGGCCGTCTTTGGGCGGTAGAAGAGAATAGAGATATGTTTACTGTCTCTTTCTTTCGA
>NW_018021296.1:43853-54917 GCF_002006095.1 Pseudomyrmex gracilis | reverse complement strand
GGTTTTGTAGAAATAAAATGTTTTATATTAAAAATAAAATACATTTTTTAATAAATACTAGTTTAAGTTTAGAATTTTAATTTAAAGTATTACGTGTTGTGCGTGTACTTGGCGCACTTTTTTACCTTTTTTTAAAAAGGTAAGGTTTTTTCGGATTAAATATACACTGATTTTATTTTACTATCAAGTTCCGGGAAGTTACATTTTATTTAAAATATTTCCCACATATATATATATATATACATATATATATGCATATATAGTATACACATATATGCAAACGCATGTCAGTGAATCACGCGCTGATTGGCGCTTGATTTATTCAATAATTATTCCTTTATAAGTAAAGGAAAAAATTAATTCAGGACTTTTCGACTCAGGTTTCCTCCTTCTACTTGCCTACGAGAGATTTTGTCAGACACCCTGTATATATATGTATATATATGTATACAATGTATGTATATGTTTTAATGTTATTGCTTTTAGAAATATTGCGCCTAATAAAAGAAATATGAACTTGATGAAAAGTAACAAAAGAATTTTATTTTGTAAATGCTCGTTTTATTATAGATAATAATTTTGTAATAATAATATTGTTTATTTTATAAACAATACTACTTAATACAACTCGATATAGTTTTATTTCTACATACAGTTTTAAATTATATATATTATTATTTCTACATACAGTTTTAAATTATATATATATATTTTTATTGTGTTTTTTCGTATTTTGCGAATGCTCTATATATGCTCTATGTACGTGCAGGTTGCTATACTTTAATATATCGTAATATCGTTATGTACTAGAAACTATTGTATTAAAAACTTGATTTTATTTTATGAACATCTTGCTCGCATTATTAAATATAATAAAATCAGTACAATATTTCCGATTTTAATTATAATTAATAAGAATTTTTGTGTCACAAAATAAGATTAAACTTTTTATATAAAAGTAACTCTAGGTTTAAACTAAATGCACTAAAATGCTTTGGTTGTTTAATTAAAATTGCATTGTATTGTAAAAAGTAACCTTAGTTTTCCTTGCTTCTGTACTTAAGTATATCGTAAACTTTACGACAATTGTTATGATGCTACATTGTACTTAAGAATTTTCGACGAAATTGAGCTTTTTTTATAATGACGTCCAACATGAATAGTGCCTAAAAACAATTACAAAATTTATTTATCATAATACATTTTGTATATTTACGCATAAATGTTCAAAACATAAATTATAAGAAGTAACAAACAAAACCAAAGAAACAGTTTTGTATAAACATTAAATTTAAACTAAAAAAACGATAAGCATAAATACCAAACTAAATACTATTAAAATCATGATTAAAAAAATCAAAATACTATTTCGCATATTTTACAAAATCAAAATATACCGTGTCGTTGGTGTAATCGTGATTTAGCAGTTGTACAAAGAGCAATTTGGTGTCGGTGATATAAAAACATCGTATGATACTACTATTGAATGTAACGTGGAAAATTCATTATCATGATATTCTTTAAGTATATTACGCTATATAAATTACTAATATAATTATAATAATATTTCCATGCATATTAATACATATTCATAAAAAAGAGAAATATTTTACATTTATAGCAAAAGTAAACGCTTAGGTTCACACAACGTTATACCTTTTCAAGACTTCCATCTGAATATATGTGATTAATACAAAAACTCATAACGGCAAGTATGCTTATGTTTCTTTCAAATGATGCATACATACTAAATAATTAGTACAAAAAATATGTTAGTAGAATGACAATATTCTTATAAAATGACATAAAAAATAATGTATCAATTAAATACATCTAATATTGGAATGCTGATTATGTACAATAGATTATATGTAAATATACAACTCTAATTGGGAAATTGTAAAAATATTGCACAAAAATGGCATCATGAATAAGGACAATGATTGCAAGATGATTCGCAATAACGCAACAGTTTTATCAAAATAAATGTTTGTAACTAATATTTGCCAAAAATCAGAAAAAAGTCGTTATGCATTTTCATAAGCATATACATAAAGTAATTTCATTTCTTCATATGCAATTATATTTCTACGTGACTTAAACATGACATAACTAAAATTTTTTTCTCANGTATTGAACAATTTTTTTTTACATTTAATTGTGCAAATATGCTGCTAAGATGGTTTGCCATATCATTATTGTTTTGCCGGAAAAGTATTTAAAAATTAATTTTGCATACAGTTACAAATATTGTATACAAAATCAATGTTTTTACATTTCTTTCTCACAATATATCTATATAATTGCAAATCAGAAGTTTCATGCAAAAGATTTTTTCACATAATAAATGTTTTTTTATCGGAGAATATGTACATATAAAACAAAACTTAACAATTGTATATAGATAACTTTGTTTACCTTGAATATTTATCTTGTGTTTTGCTTATTATACTATTCGGTAAACAACAATCTTCTACATGTCTTGCAATAATATCAAAAAATATGGTAACGGAATCACTTTCTTTTAGTAAATTATGTTTTAGTGCAAAACCAAAAGATTCCACACTCTGATTCAGTCCAGAACAAGAGAAAAGGTGAAAGAAGTGTTGTTTTTTTTCTTGTGACAAGTAAATGTCCTGTATTTTATGCCACAACATCTTATTAGTTATAAGTTTTAACATCAATCCTTGGCAATACATCCAGTTCTGCCAACTTGGCAACAGTCTGCAAATACTTACAAAAATGTATAATTCTACTCACACAATTGTCATTCAAGTTGTGTTACTTTTCTTATGATATCGTAACGACGGATCAACACTCATGTCACAGTTGCAATATCGTTCATTATAATCGTAGAAGCAAGACGTCCTTTTCACATCTTATTCAAACATCTTTATATAAAAATATATGAAAGTATAATGTATACATCTATATAGTTTACATAAACAAATGTAATTCTAATTAGAAAATAATTTACTCTCGAGTATCTAGTGTTTTTACAATATCATAATACTGTATCAAGTCTCAGGTAACAGTCCGGTAATATGTATAATATATTAACAGTAAAGTAACGTTATACAGACGAAAAATAAAAAATCGTACCTGAAGTGTACAGGATTTTTTAAATGCCACTGTAATATAGCATTAATATGTTCTTTGCACTGTAAGCCACCAAGAATGCATGTCCATTTTAAAACTTCGTAATATACTTGATTACTGACAGTATTCTCGGAAACATTTTTATGTGATATATCTTTCAGAAAAATATTTAATATTTCTACAACGTTAGTCTATAAAACAAGTGTAACGTGTATTAATATATTTTGATTAATCTGTAAATCCTTAGTAAATTAAAAACATGTTTATTTAAGAATCATTGCATATCAATTATTGTTTTATAAAGTTACTTTACTAGTTACTTTTGTAAATTACTTTATAATGTTTTTCTGTCCGGTGATCAAAGACAACTGCAGAAGGAAACGTAACTTATAAACTGTATATTATAAAACTAGTTCAGTGAAAGTTTCTCTTTAGTTGCTGAGTAGGATTTTTTACTTTTGTTTTTTCTTAGTGCATTGGAAAAATATGTACCTTGATTTTTGCGTTTTTCGGTAATGGAAAAATCTTTGATACGTATTGAAGTGTTGTAAATATGGAATGCCACACTATGTACGAATTCTTTACGCGAACTACATTGCTTGCAAGATTGAAAAATATGTCTAAATTTTCACTAGTTGCAGCAGGAAGTACAGTATACTTTGTATTTTGTATTAAAAAATAAAACGCGTCGTCAAGAGTTTGTGCCAAAGTGACGTCAGTTAAATTAGATGCATTCCAAATCTTAGATTTTTCACTTTTTAGGAAGAGAGCAATATTTTCCAAAGATTTACGATCATAGTTTACACGATATCCTACAAATAAATGTTTAATAAAAATATTACAAATAAAAAAATTAAGAAAAAGAAAAACAAGAAATATAAATCCAATAAAGCATAAATGTTACGATGTTAAAAATTTCAAATATACTATAGAGACTAAATAAAACATGACAGTCATACTTTCTTTATATTGTATTACCATTTTGTCCCGTGATTACGATAAAATCATCTTCTTCAATATTCGCAACAAAAATACTTGTGCCGTCTGGTTTTAGGTACACATAATTAGTAGTAAACGTGTTTCTTGAAATTTTTACGTAGATTATAGGTATCCACCACTTGTATGCACACATGTTTTGTTGTTTAACCGTAACACAATCTTGAATCATAATTTCTAGAAGTTGTGTATCCTTCCGTTTTACTTGTACTATAGGATAACCATATTGTGTTATCCATGAAGTTATCACATGTTTTATATTTATATTCTTCAAATGGATGTTTTTATATATGGTTGGCACAAACGTTATATTGTTCCATATATTATCAAGAGTAAAATGTTCCTTATATGTCTGACTTGATGTACTACTATTGGTAACAACAAATAACAAACCAAAAATTACATCGAGTTTAGTTGTCGTAAACATACTGAATATTTGAAGAAGGTTTCACGTTACGTAGAAAATTATGCTTAAACGCACAATTTTTTATTTTAATGATCAATTTATAATATAACTCTAATACTCACGTGTTATACAAATTTATTGCTTTCTCAAAAATAAAGTCGTTTAGAACATTTTTGATACTGAATAAATTATTCATCATGTAGAAAATATTAAATCCTATAACGTAAATACGATGTGTGAAAATAATCAAATTATATGCACAAGATTTATTTTTATTAATGTTTCTAAATGCATAAGGTATCAATAATACCTCGATAACTGTATTGGAGGTTTAAATGACAATGTTTCTTACCTCTCTCTTTCCACATTTTATCAAAAGTTTCGTTTTTGAGAAATGAATTATCTTGTATTAAATAATGTTCAGTAAATGCTTGTGTATATTCAAAAATCATTTGTCGTGTTTGAACCACAATCGACATCAGTAAAGTCTCACTGTAAATCTACCAAAAGTTTATATGATTACGCATATGTATATTTTAGCTTCGTTATTTCTTTTTAGGTGAACTTAGTAATACAAAGTTGTATTACTAAATTTTTGGTATCAAGTATAGAAATCCTTCTAGTATAAGCAAATTATTATTACTAACATTAGTCAAGAAGTTTTGTGTATAATATAAACATTAAAAAAGCAATGTGACATTAACATATTTTACCAAAATGTCTGAAATCACTACATAATACATACTATTATTCTTCTCTCTCGGTTTGCATCAAATATCCATGTAAAAATTATATGATCATATAGGATTATATGTGAATCGGATACAATCTTGTATGATCGTGTGAACTTTTATATAAGGTAAATATGATTTTACATAAGTTGGATATGATTTTATGTAATCGTGTAAAATGAGATCCGAAGTTTGGCTCGATCTGATTTTATATGATCATACATAAATATAAGAAATCATATACGATCGTACATAATTTTATGTATTTATATATGATCATATAAAATCAGATCGCGCCAAATTTTGAATCTGATATTACGCGATCGCATAAAATTATATTTGACTTAGATAAAAGATTATACGATCATACAAAATTACATCCAATTTACATATAATCCTACATGTGATTACGTGATTTTTTATTTTATCTCGGGATGTAAAAGCTACCGATTTACAAATGCAAGTATTACCTGATCGACTAGATAAACTCCGTAAAATGTCAAAATTCTTTCGATAAACCAAGAATCAGACTGTTCAAGTTTAATTAACCAATCATTGAACGCTTCTTGTATCACACTGCGTGTAACCAAACATGTTACTTCTGTTTTTCTTCTTAAAGAATCAATTTCTTTATTGTATGCAATTTCAGCGTCTCTAAAAATAGTAGTGTCTTTAATGCATTTCTGTCCTTCACAGCATGTGGATATATTTGTTGTAAACTAATTTTTTGAGTAATATATCTTACCTGAAAAGGACAAGTCCACTAGTTACTATAGTTTCGTAGCTGTAGTTTGTTGAAAGTGCTATATACTGGACGTGTGAGATTGGTGTAACATCCCTTCTCTTGAGTCTAAGAAAATTCGTAATATGACTTATAAGACGTCGTGCGTATGAAATGTCGTTTTTCACTTGTAATCTGCTGTGTATGATAAGTGTATCTGATTTGAGAGTAAAGTTGGTACATTCAGAAGGTACGACTACTGTTGCTACGGCACAAGTGGATATTAAAGGTGTACGGAATGAAGTATATGTATAAACTTGAAATTTTTCCACTGAGTTATTACGTATATTTGAAAGAGCTGTTTCACTACTGGTATGCTTGATTCGAATAGTAAATATGGCTTTAGTTGCAAGATTGTTCCAACATGGAAATATCCATTCAGCGGGAATACGCGGTAATATCAAATATCTATAGAATGTAAAACGTTGTTGTTTTTAGTAATTTGTTCCTTAAAAACTTTATAATTTCTATTGCAATAATACAAAAGAAGAAATAATTTCTGCATTAGTATTTAATGCACTTACTTTTCTATTTTAGTTTCATCAGTAAATGGATAAATTCTCATAACTTTATCTAACCTGCAATTATATTTTGCAGATATCCACAATTTACGTTCATTTACTATTTGCTGTTGTATTCTAAAGTGTTCCTTATTATGGGTAATGAAGCTGATGTTCAAGGTTTTGAATCGATCGTCTGGAAATAATGGCAAAACTTTTGTTTCCCAAAATAAAGATGGAAATTAGAAGAAACATTAGTCATGATGTTAAGTTTTGGTTGTTCGCAGTAACGTCCGAAATAAACTTTGATGTTTTGCAGTGGACACTGAACGTTCAGTTTAACAAGAGAATCAACAATAAGAGAATTATTTTGTACTTCCGCAGAAATATTCATAATATATTCCATCGGTTCTATGCAGTGCGGAGAAAAATTCTCATCAACAAAAGAAGTAATTCCATTGACACATAAGAGGCATATAATTCCGAGAACTGTAAGCATCTGTGTAGTTATTATCTATAAAATAATTTTGTACAATAATCTTTTAAAATTATTTTAAACAAGAAATACACATGTTATTAAAATCACATTTGTAACACAAAAGTATTATATAAGAGAGAATTACTGATTGCTGTTTTAAATACATAAATGTCAAACATGATTGTATGTAATTGTGTATCTTTCTTTTTGCGTATGTTTTGTAATACCAATTTTTAGAGTTCATAAACTATTACCTAAGCATAAAGGAGTGTGTTTATCAAACGATATTCTACAGCTTCTTTATTTTTATTACATACACAAAATTATTTGTTATTGTTGTATGTTTTATCCGCCATAAATAATTAAAAACAAGAGTATAGATTGTGTTTTTGACAAATTTGATATTCTCCTAATAAAATCAATTTCGAGAAAATTGCTTGAATTTTGTAATGCATTTTAAATGAGATAAGTTGAATATTACGACACTGAAGAAAAATTATTACTACATTGTATATATCGATATATAACAAGTATTATATGCTAATAACCAAGTACTTTATACCAATTCCTGTATGCTAAAGATTGAACTGAATTAAAATTTCTTCTATATGCTAAAGATTTCTATATGCTAAAGAGTGATTTAAATTAAAATTTTTTAATTATATTTTTCGTTTAGAGTTACATTAACTATATAGATAAACTAAAGATTTCAAAGTTTGTAGTCCATCGGTGATGATTGGTGAAAGAAAGCTTTCATTCGTTTGATTTTGCACATGTTTGTGTTGTTTGTGTGACTTTCCTTGACATGGATGTTGACATGTAATCAGTGTCTTTTGAGATTGTAATGTACCTTACACATTTCTATAATTGTTATTATACTTTTTGTGATTACTTTTATTTTTACTTTGTAAAGTTGATTTTGCTTCATTTTGTTTATGTTTTAATAGTTTTAATATATTTATATGCGTATTTTTCTTAAGTTTCTCTTAAACGTTTGTAAATTTGGACAAAGTAAACTTATATATTTTTTACTTTGCACATTGTAGAAGTGGCTGATAATGATTACAAAAATAAAAGTGATCGAAAAGTTCATATCGTTAATTTAGAAGCACAAATCTTTCTTGTATCCACTACCACCTGTGCACTATCACTGCAGGCTTTGAAGTTCTTTCTTTTTCTCCCTTTCTTTTTCTTTCTCGTATTTTATCTATTACATATTTACCTTTAAGCTTTTTTATTCACTTAATCATTAACAGTATAATATGCTTTGTTGAGATGATAGGTCTATGTTATTTCAGTTTTTATGTTTTGTTTTGTGTTTGGTTAAATACAAAATTTATAGTATTCTTTAAAATATAAGAATCAATTTTTATTCTACAAAAAATAGCTTAATGACTTACCATCTTTTGTATAGTGATATTCAATGCATTGAAGTATAAATCTTGCAAAAAAAAGTGCAAACTGGTAATCAAACAAGATCGAAAGCGTATCTCGTGATCGTATCTGTGCGTTTTCGCCTCGTCGAGAAATTTCGGATAACTAAAGAGCAGTCCTTTCTGTGAAATACTGATTACACACCACGATGAGTAAGTTTCACGTGCCGTTCGCAACGCTCGTGAGCGTTATCTCTTTTTGTTTACTTTTCGATGAGAAAGAAGGATAAAATGATTCCATGAGAGGTGCGAACGGCAAGTGGAATTTACTTGATGTAAACGTATGTGTGGGGGTAGAGCTTAGACTTATATAATAAACGGTACATTTGTGTAAGAGAAGCTGAAGCTTCATTAAAAGAGACAGAAATAAAGCACGTCAGCGAACCACACGTCTGGTGTGCGTGAGCGCTCCGCGTGGCTCACTGACATGAGCCCAGCTAAAGGTCGGCGCTGATTGGCTTGAGTTATTCAATAATTACTCCTTTATTATATGTAATAGAAAAAAATGGTTCAGGACTTTTCGACTCAGTTTTACTCCTTCTACCTGCCTACGAAAGATGTTAAAGTAATTGTCGGACACCCTGTATAATAAACGGTACAATTGTGTAAGAGAAGCTGAAGCTTCGTTAAAAGAAACAGAAATAGTCGTAGAGTAGTTTTCTTCTTTTGTAGCAGAGAGTTGATTGGTGGCTGCGGCAAGCCGAGTGAGTAACCGAGAGCATTGAAGATAGCCGTCCGAGAGTCAGTTGAGAGAGAGTAATAGTGAGAAGTGTGTGATAGCATGCATGTAACATGTAGAGACTTGTTGAGAGACTTGGCAGGCGCTAACAATTAACACTAACAATTCATAAACCTTTTTATAATTTAATTTATTTCATACTTCTATAGAATTTAAGTTAACATATTTTTTAATGTAAATTTTCTATAAATTAAGCTATCTTTACATAACAACAGGTGTTTATGTGCTTTAGTGTAATCAAGTGTTGTTGTTTCTCTTTAAAAACATAAATAAAATAATAAAAAAATTATATCCATACAAGACTCGAACCTTTATAACCACTCGAGCAAACAAGTCAAAAGTAATGGCCTTTTACGTCTAAGGCCTGGTTTATGCGGGCAATAACTGTTAACTTATGCCGGAACCGGTAGAGTTTAACTATAGGATTTCAATGCTTCTGTTTATACAAAATTGCCGAATGCGTATAAACAGAAGTATTGGAATCCTATCCCAAGCAATCAACTGAGGTTGTATTGACATAAATATACGTGATTTTTGTCAGTAATTAGTGATTATGACTTAAATCTGACGTTATTTTGAATATCATAACAATGATGTCAGTATGTACGTCATACGTATACGTCATATATGATGTAACTATTGGTCTTTGGAGTGACGTCAGTTGAAATAAGTGAGTAAGACGTCATAATGACGTTATTTAAATAACACGGTTGTAATAAAATTTTGTTTTTGAGTATATATTTATGTATTATATGTAAGATCTCACATAGCACGTAATATTACGGAAATATCACAGTAAAATTGCAATATAGTAGGAATATTAGATATTATATTGTACAATACAATATTACAATAAGAAAATCAATATATTACATTTATAATACTGAAATAGTACGGTAATATTGTATTGCATCTTAAGTAGCAAAATATCAATAATAGTTTTTCTTATGTCTTATGAACGTTAGAGATGTCATTTAATGTTATTTACTATTACAATAATNTTATTTACTATTTAGCAAGTTGCATACATTATGTGTGTGTGTGTGTGTGTATTGTATCTTATATATAATATGATATATATATATTTTGCTACGTTCTTGTAAAAACCTAACAACTTTTAGTCAGGGGGGTATCCGGGGTTTTTCATATGTGAGATGCAAATCTAGCATCTCGTATGATTTTAAGAATTGATATTTCAATTCAAAAAATACTTGTAAAAATTTACAAGTATAATTCGTTACATGTATATATATATATATATATGTACACGCTTAGTTCCCGCACAAACATCCTGCGAATGCTCGTATCGGCCTTATATATTTCTGTTGCCTAACAACTTTTTTTTTAAACATAAATGCTTTGCTTTCAAAATGTGATATATAAAAAAAAACATTTTGTTTGTGTATAACATTTTTATTACATAATTATTATTATATAATAAAATTGATACATATATATATTTTTATGTGTACATATTTTTCTAACTCATTTGGTATATATTTATTAAAAATTGACTTTAATAATCATTACATGTTACCAAAAAAATTGTTTTCGCTGAAAAATGTATTTTAAATTCTATTTAATAATAATACTAATAATAAGAGAAATAATCTTATCCATTGTTGCAGGCATTTTATTAAAAATATTGCACTGCAATATTTGTAATTACTTATTAAAATTATTTTTTTATTACAAATATTGCACTGCAGTTAAACCGGTTCCGGCAAAGTTAACAGTTATTGCCCGCATAAACCAGGTCTACCTACTCCATAGTTAAATAAAACATGTGTGACCCTTTGTGATTGGTCGACCGCGTGACTTTTGATTTCCCGGTAAAAATATTGTTGATTATTGTGTTCTTTCGGATGGCACGTGCATGCTCACGTCTACGGGCTCGTTCG
>NW_018021296.1:30416-43178 GCF_002006095.1 Pseudomyrmex gracilis | reverse complement strand
GATTCGACAAGTGTCAATGGAACAAAAGAGTAAAATGTACGTGCTCGTAAGAATATTCTTCACCAGATAGATCTCACTTTTATATTGCTGAAATTACTTGGATGTGTAAAATCAAGACTAAAAGTTAAGTAAATTAGAATAAAATTATGACTTTCTGAGAAAACATAGAAATTATGATCATATACGATTATATGTATCAGATAGCGCAAAATTTTGGATCTAATTTTATATGATCATACACGATTTTCTATATTTATATACGATCATATAAAATCTGATCGAGCCAAATTTTGAATCTGATTTTTCACGATCACACAAAATCATATCCAACTTATATAAAATCATATTCGAATTATATGAAAGTGTATACACTCATACAAAATTGCATCTGATCCACATATAATTCTATATGATCACATGAGTTTCCATTTTTTCTATAGATTGTATCTATAAATATATGGTGTATTTTAAACAAAAAATTTAAGTGCAAATTAAGCCGCAAGTATAACAAAAAGTTATTATACAAAAAGTAAAAACTTTTTGCTTATTTTAATATATAAATGGCAATCATAAATGTATGTGATCGGTATGCGTATATTTTTCTATATAACAATTTAGAAAGCTCATGATATATACCTCAGCATGTGGATGCATGTTTATCAATAATCTACGATGTCTGTAGTTTTACGATACATATTCTGTGTCGATTTATTTAGATCTAAGCAGATCTATACAGATCTGAGGTAATCTACTTGTAAGTGTATCTATAGTAGATCTAAGTAAATTTAAAGTAGATCTACTAATAAATAAAAGTGTAAATTTACATACACTTAGTTATATTTATATAAATCTAATTTCTATCTATTTAGATGTACTTAGTATCTATTTTAGAAATAATTTATATTTATTTAGATTTAATTTGAATTTAATCTAAATAATTAAAATCTAATCCAATTTTTCACGAGTAAGATTGTAAGCAATTCTTCTTCAAATTTTACGATTACGACTAAAATTGTGTCACGTGCAATGGCCTTAGATGCAAAAGCATACTTTGCGTATTATTTACTGTTTTATCGCAAATCTTTATTTGCGATACTGCGCAATGTATGCAAAAGCATACATTGCGTATTATTTTTTGTTTTATTGCAAATTTTAATTATTTACAAAGTTATTGCAAATAGTTTGGTTAGTCGAAAAAAAAATATATTGCATACAAATCTTTCTACATAGCTTTACTTGAAAATATTGCGTATTCCTAAAAAGTGCGAAATTTTTGAAAACTAACAAACAAACTTTAGTTTGCAAATACAAATTTTATTATAAGTAAGTATGTAAATAATATTTCTTTGGAAACACACATATCAATTAAGAAAAAGAATAGAATAAATTATTAAATTAAATCAAAATTAAATTATCATTTACAGTTCTTTAAATACATAAAAAGAAATACTAATTGTTTGAATAAGTAACATCCCGAAAAAATTTGGAAAATCATGTGATCATAGAGGATTATATGTGGATCAAATGTAATTTTGTATGATCGTAAATATTTATATACATCAAATATGATTTTATATAAGTTAAATATGATTTTTGTGATTGTGTAAAATCAGATCCGAAATTTGGCGCAATCTGATTTTATATAATCATCAAGAGGCACGGTAGTGCCTCGCGGCAAGTTCACGCGCAACGACGTTGCACACTAACTGCACGAGCACGCTGTTATATAAATATATAAAATTATGTACGATAGTATATGATTTTTTATATGTATATATGATTATATAAAATCAGGTCGCGCCAAACTTCAGATCTCATTTTACATTATCACATAAAATCATATCCAACTTATATAAAATCATATTCGACTTATATAAAAGTTTACACGATCATACAAAAGTGGATCCGATTTCCATATAATCTTATATGATCACATGATTTTCCATTTTTTCTCGGGATAGCTCGATATACATATATAACACTGTTTGATACAGAGTATTGTCTTCTTTCCTTTACATTTTACAATTTTATACCTTAATATCGTGTTTTTCATCAAGCGTATGCTAAGTATTCATGTCTGCGCAGGTGGTTATATTTAAAGTTATACATAGTAACAATGGTGTAAGATAAATATCAGTATATTATTATTCATCTTATTAAAGAGACTCGAATTTAGTTTATGACCACTTTGCAAATTATTAAAATCTGTATCTTATAGATCTGATTTTTAACATAATTTATAAATACCTATTAGTGTCATAAAATAAATTGAGGTTTCTTATATAAAAATAACTCTAGTATTCAACGTAACACATGAATACAATTTAATTAATTAAAACAGTAGACTATTATATTAAAAAATTTTATGTAGTCATAGAACTAAATAATTTGTGCGGGTAGTGGTAAATGTTTATCAGTTTCTTTAAAACATTTTCATTCTATTTAACATCGTACGACGACTTTTAACTTTCTTTCTAATTTTGACAAGTATTGTCTACAAAAAACAAAATACAGTTACAATAACATCTTGTATCATACTTTTGCATAAGTCTGAGAACGTTAAAAAATACACTTTTGTAAAACAAACAAAAATAAGGCCAAAAAAACTAGTTTATATATAAGATAAACATAAATTTTGATTTAAACAAGTAGAAAGCAATGCACAAAGAAAAATTATTTAAAACTTTATATTTTTATATTTAAAAAAAATTTTTTACCTTCTCCATAATTATAGGCATGTTACTCAGTTCTTCAAAATACAAAACTATAATCTGAAAAAACTTAAGTTAGTAACATTGAATTTGATACCTGATATTACGATATAAAATTCTTATACAGTACATATATTTTTTGAATATGCTAAACAAAATTAAAGATATATAAAGTACTAGTATACTTTTAATACACACGCATGCTTATACATATGTATATGATTTATGTTTTACATTTACAGTAACAAGAAACAATTAAGTTTATATATCATACCTTTTCAAGATTTTCTTTTGAATAAGTGTTGTTAATAATAAAAGTGACCAGTGCAAATAGATTGTCTGTGATAGATTGTCTACAAAAAAAGAACAAATAATAGATACTTAGTGAATGAAATTTTTATGTACATACAACATATTCTTACACATGATATAATAAAACAATGTATATCTAGTGAATAATTTTAACTAAATATACAGACTATATAAAATATATTTTATATTATTTATTTGTACAGTATAAATATAAACACTTTTATATACAGAACATTCTTTACCTTGCAACGTTTCTTATTTTGTGTATTATACTTTTCAACAATGTAACATCTTTTGAATATTTTGCTATACTATCGAGTAAAATATTAATAGACGTCCTTTTGTTTTGTAGATTAACAAAACGTAAAGATTGCAAACTATTATGCCCAGAACAAAGTGACAATTCAAACATTTCTCCTAAGTTACGCTGGGTTACATATATTTTTTCTATGTTTTGCCACAAATCAAACGTATAAGTAGCATTTTCTAAAATTAAACCTTGGCAGTATATCCATTTCTGCCAACTTGGCAAAAGTCTGGAAATATTAACAAACATATATAATTCTACTTACACACGTATCACTCAAATGATTTTAGTTTTGTCTTCTTATATCGTAATGATGTATTGCTACTCATATCATATTTTAAATTATGGTTATTATAACCGTAGAAGCGAGGTGTGTTTTGACGTCATATTCATTTAAAGCTTTATATAAATTTATACTTATAATTTACAAATAAAAGTATTTTCTAATATGTATTTACTATACATTTATGGAATTCTCTTTAAAGAATAAGTCACTCGCGAATGTCCATTGTCATTACAATATTATAATATCAACATTCAATTTACAGTTCTATAATACTATGTGCGATGTATAAAAAGCAGAGTAACGTTATAGTGACGTCACTTTGAGAGAAATATAAAAACGTACCTGTGATGTACAGGATTTTCTAAATGCCACTGTAATATAGCATTGACATGTTCTTTGCACTTTAAGCCACCAAGAATGCATGTCCATCTTAAAACTTCGTGATATACTTGATTACTGACAGTATTCTCGGAAACATTTTTATGTGATATATCTTCCAGAAAACTATTCAATATGTCTAGGACTTTACTCTGTAAAAAAAGTGCAAAGTGTATTAATGTATTTTGATAATTCCGTAACTTGTAAGTGTACTCAAAAGATGTTTATTTCAAAATCACTGCATATTAATTATGTATTTTGTAAGTTACTTAATAGTGTTTTTTCTGTTGTCAGATGACGAAAGGCAACTGCAGAAAGAAACGTACCGTACACACACACACACACAGTGTATATTATAAAACTATATATCTCAACGAGATTATTTTTTATTTAGTTGGTCTTTTAGATTATTCACTTTTGTTCTTTTTTAGTGCACTGTAGTAATATTTACCTTAATAGTTGCACTTTCTGGATACGGAAAAATCTTTGATATATACTGAAGAGCAGTAAGTACAGGATACCAAGTTATGTACGTCTTTCGTATGTAAACTATATTGCTTGCAAGATTGAAAAAAATGTCTATGTTATTCCTTTTTCCAGCATATACGTTATACTGTGTATTTTGTATTAAAAAATAAAAAGCATCGTCGAGAATTTGTGCTAAAGAGACGTCAGATAATTTATACGCTTCCGAAGTCTTAGACTTTTCACTTTTCAAAAAGAGGGCAATATTTTCCCAAGATTTACGATCATAGTTGACGCGATATCCTACACCAATTTGTTTATACATAAATATTTATAAAATAAACAAAAAACATCGAAAACAAAAACAATAGAAAAAATTAAGTAAAGTAAAAAAATTAGTGTAAACATTAAATATACTATTTACAGAATACATAGAATATAACAAAGTTTTTTTTATTGTATTACCATTGTGCGCTGTGATTATGATAAAATCATCTTCCTTAATATACGGAACAAAGATACTTATTCCGTTTGGTTCTATATATTTATAATGCTTCGAAGTAGACACATTCTTTGATATTGTTACATAGGTTACAGGTATCCACCATTTATGTGCACACAGATTCTTTTGTTTAACTGCAACACAATCTTGAACTATAATTTCTAGAGATTGTGTATCATTGTCCCGGTTTACTTGTACCAGGGGATAGCCAGTTTGTTCTATCCATGTAGTTATCACATTTTTTATATCTTCATTCTTTAATCGGATGTTTTCAATTATGGCCGGCACAAACATTAAATCGCTCCATACATTCTCGAGAATAGACTGAAGATTATATGTCTCACTGGATGTACTACTATAAGTGACAACAGATAGCAAAACAGAAACTATATCGGTTTTAATTGTATTAAACGTAATAAATATTTGAAGATTTGTATACCTTACTTATAAAATCATGCTTAAACCCACACTTTCTCTCTTTAATCATTGCTTTATATAAAGGTATAATACTTACGTGTTATATAACTTTATCGCGTTATCAAAAATAAAGTTGTATAGTACATCTTGATTACGGAATAAGCTATTAATCATATAGAAAATAGTGAATGCTAAAACATAATTCGGAATGTGTGAACGTTATTCAATTATGATCAAAAACCTATGTAAATAATTGTTGATAAATGCATACAATGAAAACTGGATGACTCTAATTTATAATTTGATGATGTATTCGCAAACATTATAATGGGTATTCTTATTCTTCGTATATCTATGAGATATATAAACGTAGGTTTTATATTGTTACGCAAATTTTTAAGCACACAATTAAAAGTTGTAAATATCGTTTTTCCTTACTTTTTTCTCTCCACATTTTACTAAAAGTTTTGTTGTGAAAAAATCGATTTTCTTGTAGTGGTAAATCATATTCAATAAAAGCTTGTGTATATTCAAAAACCATTCGTCGTGTCTGAACCACAATCGACATCAGTAAAGTCTCACTGTAAATCTACCAAAAGTTTTCATGATTACGCATATGTATATTTTCGCTTCGTTATTTCTTTTTAGGTAAACTTAGTAATACAAAGGTGTAGTGCCAAATTTTTGGTATCAAGTATAGAAATCCTTCCAGTATAGTCAAGAAGGTTTGTGTATAATATAAACATTAAAAAAGCAATGTGACAATAACATATTTTACCAAAATGTCTGAAATTACTACATAATACATACTATTATTCTTCTCTCTCGGTTTGCATTAAATATCTATGTGAAAATTATGTGATCATATAGGATTATATGTGAATTGGATACAATCTTGTATGATCGTGTGAACTTTTATATAAGTTAAATATGATTTTACATAAGTCAAATATGATTTTATGCGATCGCATAAAATCATATTTGACTTAGATAAAAGATTATACGATCATACAAAATTACATCCAATTTACATATAATCCTACATGTGATTACATGATTTTTCAGTTTTTTTTGGGGTGTAAAATCTACAGATTTACAAATGCAAGTATTACCTGATCGACTAGATAAACTCCGTAAAATGTCAAAAATCCGTCGATAAACCAAGAATCAAACTGTTTAAGTGTAATTAACCAATTACTGAATGCTTCTTGTATCACACTGCGTGCAACCAAACATGTTACTTCTATTTTTCTTCTAAACGAATCAATTTTTTTATTGTATGCAATATCAGCGTCTCTAAAAATAGTAGTGTCTTTAATGCACTTCTGTCGTTCACAGCATGTGGATATATTTGTTGTAAGCTAATTTTTTGAGTAATATATCTTACCTGAAAAGGACAAGTCCAGTAGCTACTATAGTTTCGTAGCTGTAGTTTGTTGAAAGTGCTATATACTGCACGTGTGAGATTGGGGTAACATCCCTTCTCTTGAGTCTACTAAAAAACGTAATGTGACGTATAAGACGTCGTGCGTATGAAATGTCGTTTTTCACTTGTAATTTGCTGTGTATGATAAGTGTATCTGATTTGAGAGTAAAGTTGGTACATTCAGAAGGTACGACTACTGTTGCTACGGCACGAGTGGATATTAAAGGTGTATGGAATAAAGTATATGTATAACCTTGAGATTTTTCTACTAGTTTATCACGTATATTTGAAAGCGCTGTTTCACTACTGGTATGCTTGATTCGAATAGTAAATGCAGCCTTAGTTGCGAGATTTTCCCAACATAGGAATATCCATTCAGCGGGAATACGCGGTAATATCAAATATCTATAGAATGTAAAACGTTGTTGTTTTTAGTAATTTGGTTCTTAAAAACTTTATAATTCCTATTGCAATAATACAAAAGAAGAAATAATTTCTGCATTAGTATTTAATGCACTTACTTTTTTATTTGTTTTTTAGGTTTCTCTATAAATGGATAAATTCTCATAACTTTATTTAAACTGCAATTATATTTTGCAGATATCCACAATCTACTTTTATTTACTATTGGTTGTTGTATTCTAAAGTGTTTGGTATTATAATTGAAGTTGATGTTCAAAGTTTTGAATCGATCGTCTGGAAATAATGGCAAAACTTTTGTTTCCCAAAATAAAGATGGAAAATTAAAAGAATTAGTCATGATGTTAATTTTCGGTTGTTCACAGTAACGTCCGAAATAAACTTTTATGTTTTGCAGTGGACAGTGAACGTTCAATGTAACAAGAGAATCAACAATCAGAGAATTTTTTTGTATGTCCGCAGAAATATTCATAATATATTCCCTCGGTTCTACGCAGTGCGGAGAAAAATTTTCATCAGCAGAAGAAGTAATTCCATTGACACATAAGAGACATATAGTTCCAAGAACTGTAAGCATCTGTGTAGTTAGTATCTATAAAATAATTTGGTACAAGTATCGTATAATTTTGAACAAGAAAAACTCATGTTATTAAAATTACAATTATAACACAAAAAGTATTATATAAAAAAGAATTACTGATTGCTGTTTTAAATACATAAATGTCAAATATGATTGTATGCAAGTATGTATCTTTTTTTTTGCGAATAGTTTTTACTAATAATTTTTGAAGTTCATAAAATATTAAGCATAAAGGTATGTGTTTCTCAAAAAATAGTTTACAGCGTCTTTATTTCTATCACGACATTATTTGTTATTGTTGTATGTTTTATCCGACATGCATAATTAAAAGCACATGAGTGCAGATTGTGTGTTCGACAAATTTGATATTCACCTACTAAACTCAATTTTAAGGAAACTGTTTAATTTGTTTGTAATGCATTTTAAATGAGATAAGTTGAATATTACAACACATTGCCGTACAATCTCTCGTAGGCAGATAGAAGGAATAAAACTGAGTCGAAAAATCTTGAACCATGTTTTTAATTATTTATAATAAAGGAGTAATTATTGAGTAAATCAGGCCAATCAGCGCCGACCTTTAGCCAGGCGCACGTCAGTCAACTGCGCGGAGTGCTCACACACACCAGGCGCGTGGCTCACTGACGTGCCCCTGGCTAAAGGTCGGCGCTGATTGGCCTGATTTACTCAATAATTTACTCCTCTATTATAAATAATAGAAAAAAATGGTTCAGGACTTTTCGACTCAGTTTTATTTCTTCTACCTGCGTACGAGAGATTGTACGGCAATTCTGGGACACCCTGTATACCAATTATTATATGCTAATAAGTACTTACTATATACAACTTACTATATGCTAAATATATTCAAAATTGTTTAACTATATACTTAGTTTTAATTTACATTAACTATATAGATAAAGTAAAGATTTCGAAGTCAATAGTCCACTGGTGATGGTTGGTGAAAGAAAGATTTCATTCGTTTGTTTTCGCACACTCATATTTATGTTGTTTGTGTGACTTTCCTTGACATGACTGTTGACATGTAATCAGTGTCTTTTGAAAATGTAATGTACGTTACACATTTCTATAAATGTTATCATAGTTTTTGTGATTATTTCAATCTTTACTTTGTAAAGTTGACTTTGCTTCATTTTGTTTATGTTTTAATAGTCTTAATATATTTATATGCGTATTTTTCTCATGTTTCTTTTAATCTACGTTTGTAGATTTAGACAAAGTAAACTTATATATTTTCTACTTTACACATTATAGAATTGGCTGATGATGATTGCAAAAATAAAATTGATCAAAAAGTGTATTTCGTTAATTTATAAACACAAATTTTTCTTTTACCTACTACCACCTGTAGATTGCATCTTTGAAGTTCTTTCTTTCTTTCTCTCTATTTCTCGTATTTTATCTATTACATTTACCTTTAAGCTTTTTCAACCACTTAATCAAAAAAAGTATAATATTCTTTGTTGAGATAATAGGTCTATGTTATTTCATTTTCTATGTTCTGTTTTGTGTTTGGTTAAATACAAAATTTATAGTATTTTTTAAAATATAAGAAGCAATTTTTATTTTACAAAAAATAGCTTAATGACTTACCATCTTCTGTATAATGATATTCAATGCATTGAAGTATAAATCTTACAAAAAAAAGTGCAAACTGGTAATCAAACAAGAGCGAAAGCGTATCTCGTGATCGTATCTGTGCGTTCTCGACTCTTTGAGAAATTTTAGGTAACTAAAGAGCAGTTCTTTCTGTGAAATAATGAATACACACCACGATGGGTAAGTTCCACTTCACGTTCGCAACGCTCGTGAGCGTTATCTGTCTTTGGTTACTTTTCGATGAAAAATAAGGATAAAATGATTCCATGAGAGTTGCGAACGGGAAGTGGAATTTACTTGATGTAAACGTATGTGTGGGGGTAGAGCATAGACTTATATAATAAACGGTACATTTGCGTAAGAGAAGCTGAAGCTTAGTTAAAAGCAGCCGTGGCTCTTCGCGTATCTTCGCAATGAGAGGCACGAGGCCCGAGAAAGGGAGACGCACGAAGTCCAAATATGGGCATAGATAGTCAAGCGTCATTATGCACAGACGCATCTACCAAGTGAGTGCGAGCGAGACAAAGCATTGGAAAGTGAGACAGAAATAACGCAAGAAAGAAAAATGCCCAAGCGTGCTTGAATGTTTATTTGCATATTTTGACATACATATTGTTTCACATTTTCATGAAAATAAGTATTTTTTTTTATCACTAATCTTCTTTTTCAGAAAAAAAAACGACTCAGCAGAAGTAAATACATAAAAGGACGTACATAATAGATCAGATCAAATTGAATGTGAATTATAAGAAAAAGATAAAATAAAGATTGCACTGATGTCGCAGCTTATAGTCTTTTTATACATATAAATAATATTTTAATACACTTTTTTTTAAACTAATCAATGAATATAACTCTTTTTTAAATTTTTCTACCTGGAATTAATTAGAAAAAAATGTAATAGTAAAATCTAGGAAAAATGTTTTTAAACTTAAAAATAAAATCTCACCTGAATCAAATAAGGCCGATACGAGCCATCCGCAGGATGTTTGTGCGGAAACTATGCGTGTACAAATATATATATATATAAATGTAACGAATTTTTACTTGTAAATTTTTTACAAGTATTTTTTGAATTGAAATCTCAATTCTTAAATTCATACGGGATGCTAGATTTGCATCTCACATATGGAAAACCCGGGATACCCCCCTAACTAATTTTAAAATATTGCGAAAAAAACTCCTCGGCCAGGAGTCGAACCTAGAATCTCCGGCTTTCCGTGCCATCGCCTTCCCTGTTAGGCCTAAGACTGGACGCTCGTGAAATTGTTAACAGGAATCAAATAAGGCTGATACGAGCCATTCCCTGTTAGGCCTAACAGGGAAGGCGATGGCACGGAAAGCCGGAGATTCCAGGTTCGACTCCTGGCCGAGGAGTTTTTTTCGCAATATTTTAAAATTAGTTAGGGGGGTATCCCGGGTTTTCCATATGTGAGATGCAAATCTAGCATCCCGTATGAATTTAAAAATTGAGATTTCAATTCAAAAAATACTTGTAAAAAATTTACAAGTAAAAATTCGTTACATTTATATATATATATATTTGTACACGCATAGTTTCCGCACAAACATCCTGCGAATGGCTCGTATCAGCCTTATTTGATTCCTGTTAACAATTTCACGAGCGTCAAGTCTTTTTAAAATCTCACCTGTTATTTTATTTTTAGAGATGACAAAATGTGTTACAGTGGAATGTAGTAAATGTCAATGAGCAACATGCTAAAACAATAGGATTAATTTAACTCTAATATTTATAATATTTATTTATAATATTTTTTATTATCACAATATTTATATTTATAATTTCAATTACATTAACATCATTATAAACAATCCTTTTAAGATTTTGTGCATGAAATACTAATATAAAATAATCAGAGTCTGTTTATTCTATTTTATTTAATTATTCTAGCACGATGTAGCTTGTCTCTGTGGCTAATCATAAAATAAATCCAAATAAATGCAACCATTTAATAATATTTTGATAGAATAATATTTTAATAATATTTTGATACTGTACCATTAAAGTGTTTGCACCTTCTTCTGACATTAATGCTTTTTTACGCAAATGCGTTACCAATTCCTCTAAAGTAGTAATGCGTTTACACAGCGCTCGATTTTTTTTCTGCAGATTATGGATCAAATTACATTTCTCTTTATAGGTTTTGTTCACCATATTAATAACTCTTTGTGCTCTCTTAGGTGATGAAAAATCGGAAGTTGTAATTTCGGATATGTACCGAGGCTCTGCAAATCTCCGTTTCTTCGGAGTAGCATACAGCTTTTGCTGTTCGTTGTCATGACCTGTTATTAATAAAGCAACATGGATAACGTACAAACAAAAACAACTAAGAACAAAACAACTAAAAACGAATTAAGATATTGAGGTTCATGCAGTTAAAACTAATAATAAATTGTTCTCTCTAAACCAGACGAGGAAAAGTGAAAATCTTATCACGTTTGCATTTGCTTAATGTAAGAATTTTACTTTTAGTGCAATGCTGATTGGTTTAGTTTTTTTGGATTGGTTTTTTATAGTTACATATGTGACATAAAATAAATTGAAAATAGCTCGCACGTGCACAGATAAAACATGTCTGCTATAGTTTTGGTGCAGACACGCCAAGTTTTTTTGCTTTAATTATTTTTTATATTTCGACTTTTCACAAAAGGCAAAGTCTAACTATTGATACATATATAATAATTTTATACTTTTTATTTTTTTATAATCAAAAAAGTAACCAGGCTCTAAATATCCAAGATAAATTCAAAATGTAAGATGTGAAGGCCAATAGGAGTAGCAAACACGGTTGTATGTGTGTTGAAATCCATAAGTTTTTATTAATGAAATTGTACAAAAGTTTCGACCAGGGATTTGGTCCTTATCACTGCAAATCTACTAATAAGACAAATTAAATATATAATAATATTATAATAATATAATATAATAATATAAAATAATAATATTATTTAAATATATATAATAATTTTATTTTATTTTTCGAACATGTGTGCGTGACTGTTTTTTAAACAGTAAATTGAACAATTCGAACATATATAAATAATTTAACTCTATCAACTTATTGTATTAAAAATTTCATGTTCACTTTTTAATTATGTTATATTATTAGATTTGCATTGATAAGGACCGAATCCCCGGTCAAAACGTTTGTACAATTTCATCAATAAAAACTTATGGATTTCACCACACATACAACCGTGTTTGCTGCTCCTATTGGCTATCATACACAGTTTGTCCGGAAAGTTCCCGGACTACGTGAATTAAAAATCGAAAATGAAAGATATGGTTTATTAAACAAGTTTACACTTCAAGGTAG
>NW_018021296.1:9819-29771 GCF_002006095.1 Pseudomyrmex gracilis | reverse complement strand
ATACTAAGTAGTTCCAGCGTTGACCGCTCGATAGCGCCGCTTACCCGCGCTAGAAAAAATCAGTCCGGGAACTTTCCGGACAAACTGTGTATCTTACATTTTGAATTTTGTATAATGTTTTTAATAAATTCTTTAAATGTACTCAAGTGTACTTGGTGCTACTTTTTCATATCACTTCATTTGTAGATTTTGTAGAAAAAGGATGTTTCATATTAAAAATAAATAATAAATAATAAATAATACATTTTTTTATAAATACTAGTTTGAGTTTAGAATTTTAATTTAAAGTATTACGTGTTGTGCGTGTACATGACGCACTGTTTTGCCTTTTTTAAAAAAGGTAAGTTTTTTTCAGATATTCTTTTTTGTAGCATATCTTTCACGTATATATTAAAATACAATACATTTAATATATTATTAAAATGACCGATCTCAGGAAGAAGAACAGAAAAGGATGGAGAATAAAAAATTGCAACTTTTCCCTGATAGGAAAACATTTACAAAATTATGTGACGAAATCTTGCACTAAAATTGTAATTTGCAATTATACAGATATAGTTTAGAAAATAGATGTAAAAACATTGATCTTTTATAAAAAAAAATATTTGTAGTTGTTTGCAAAATTATTCTTCAAATACTATTTTAACAAAAGAATAACGATATTTCGAATCATCTTAGCAATATATTTGCAAAATTAATTTCAAAAAGAAATTGTCCAATAATTGAGAAAAAAATTTTAGCTATGTGATGTTTAAAATATGTAGAAATATTATTGCGTATGAAGAAATGCAAGAAATCGTCATCACTCATGATGTCATATTTGTACAATATTTTCACAATTTGCCTATTGGAGATATATACTGTGGAAATGCATACTGACTTTTTCTCAATTTTTGACAAATATTATTTACCAAATTTAATTTCGACAAAACTGTTGCGTTATGGCAAATCATTTTAGTGCAATCATTGCAGAATCGTCGTTATTCATGATGCCAGTTTTGTGCAATATCTTCACAATTTGCCTATTAGGGCATACATCATACACGTGATTGATAAGAAAATAACACTTTAGCAAGCAGCATCAGAATTTAAGGAGTATAGTCAGGTGTCATCTCTTTTTATATTATCATTTAATATTTTATTTGAGGGACAATTGTTTAAAAATAAAAAGTATTATTTTAGATATATTTTAATAAGTGTTTACAAAAACGGACCCAGCCTTGATAAGCTTCCGACAACATTTTGTCAAATAAAAAGTTGTCCTTGTATTTAGTCAAAAATACGCATTTTCAAGGATAACAGGTTGTTCTGAATCATTTTGTATAGTAAAAATAGTAAAAGTAAGATAATATTTTTATTTCTGAGCAATAAATTATGAGCAGCAGACAGCTGCTAGCAAAGAAAAATGTTATCTACATATAGTGAATACTTTTTTTTTACTTACATAGAAGAAAATAATCATATTTATCGCGGAGAGCAGAGGCTTCTCATCTTCCCTCAAGCGGTGCTCGCTTCGCTACAAACCGCCGAATACAGATATATGCCAGATGTGTGCCATTAATCTTATACTGACAATCATACACGCCTACAGAATCAGGACCATCGCTTTCCACGCGCTCATTGGTTCACATTTAGTAATTCATATCTCACTAACTATTGCGAATTTCGCAAAATGGCAAACAACTTTTCAATTCAATTTCACTCACTCTATCTCCATACTTCAGCTGTGTCAAAATTTCATGGACACTTTGTATATACAGAGTGTCCCAGAATTGATGTAACACTTCTCGTGAACAAATAGAAGGAGTACAACTGAGTCGATAAGTCCTATACAATTTTGCTAGATTTGCAATAGTTACCGAGATTTTAATTAACAAAGTTCAGCGAATAAGCATGCATCGGGCTGTCTTACTCGCTTAAGACAGCCCAGTTCGCTTCGCGCGCTTACGGTGTTACTTCTAGCAGCATATGGGAGGAGCTAATATAACAGCATATACTACAATATATACATATTAAAATGTAATTGTGCAAAGCGCGCCGGGCTGTCCTCCACGCGTTAGATAGCCTGATGCACGCTTATTCGCGGATCTTTATTAATTAAAATTTCGGTAATTATTGCGAATCTAGCAAAATGGTATAGGACTTATCGACTTAGTTTTACTTCTTCTACCTGTCTACGAGAGATTTTACACTAATTGTTGGACACCCTGTATATACATATATGTATACAATGTATGTATATATGTTTTAATGTTATTGCTTTTAGAGATATTGAAATGAAAGAAATATAAACTTGATGAAAAGTAACAAAAGAATTTTATTTTGTAAATGCTCATTTTATTATATGTAATAATTCTGTAATAATAATATTGTTTATCTTATAATACAACTCGATATAGTTTTATTTCTACATACAGTTTTAACATTTATATATAATTTTATTGTGTTTTTTTGGTATTTACCAAATGCTCTATTCATATACGTGCAGGTTGCTATACTTAAATATATCGTAATATCGTTATGTACTAAAAATTATTGTATTAAAAACTGGATTTTATTTTATGAACATCATGCTCGCATTATTAAATATATTAAAATCAGTACAATATTTCCGATTTTAATTATAATTAATAAGAATTTTTGTGTCATAAAATAAAATTACACTTTTTATATAAAAGTAACTCTAGTTTTAAACGCACTAAAATGCCCTGTTTGTTTAAATGAAATTGCACTAAATTGTAAAAAGTAACCTTAGTTTTCCTTGCTTTTGTACTTAAGTATATCGTAAACTTTACGAAAACTGTCATAATGCTACATTGCACTTAAAAATTTCCGACGAGATTGAGCTTTTTTTATAATGACGTCCAGCAAGAATATTGCCTAAAAACAATTACAAAATTTATTTATCATAATACATTTTGTATAGTTTTGCATAAATGTTTAGAACATAAATTATATAAAGTAACAAACAAAACCAAAGTAACAGTTTTGTATAAACATATTTTAAATTTAAACAAAAAAACAACAAACATAGATACAAAACTAAATACTATTAAAATCTTGATTAAAAAAATCAAAATACTATTTCGCATATTTTACAAAATCAAAATATACCTTGTTTTTTGTGTAATCGTGGTTTAGCAGTTCTACAAAGAGCAATTTGGTGTCGGTGATCTAAAAAAATCATATGATACTACTATTGAATGTAATGTGGAAAACTCATTACCATGATATTCTTTAAGTATATTACGCTATAGATTACTAATATAATTATAATAATATCTTTATGCATATTAATACATATTCATAAAAAAGAGAAATATTTTACATTTATACCACAAGTAAACGATTATGTTCACACAACGTTACCTTTTCAAGACCTTCATTTGAATATATGTGATTAATACGAAAACTCATAACTGCAAGTATGCTTATGTTTCTTTCAAATGGTGCATACATACTAAATAATTAGTACAAAAATATGTTAGTAAAATGACAATATTCTTACAAGATGACATGAAAAATAATGTATCAATTAAATACATGTAATATTGGAATGCTGATTATGTACAATAGATTATATGTAAATATACAACTCTAATTGGGAAATTGTAAAAATATTGCACAAAAATGGCATCATGAATAAGGACAATGATTGCAAGATAATTTGCAATAACGCAACAGTTTTGTCAAAATACAATTTTGTAACTAATTTTGTCAAAAATCAGAAAAAAGTCGTTATGCATTTTCATAAGTATATACAAGAATTAATTTGATTTCTTCATATGCAATTATATTTCTCTACATGACTTAAACATGACATAACTGAAATATTTTTCTCAACGATTGGACAATTTCTTTTTGAAATTAATTTTGCAAATATACTGTTAAGATGATTCGCCATATCGTTATTGTTTTGCCCGAAACGTATTTAGAAATTAATTTTGCATACAGTTACAAATATTTTATACAAAATCAATATCTTTACATTTCTTTCTCACGATATATCTATATAACTGCAAATCAAAAGTTTCATGCAAAAGATTTTGTCACATAATAAATGTTTTCTTATCGGAGAATATGTATATATAAAACAAAAATATACAATTTTATATAGATAACTCTGTTTACCTTGAAAATTTATCTTGTGTTTTGCTTATTATAATATTAGGTAAACAACAATCTTCTACATGTCTTGCAACAATATCGAAAAATATGGTAACGGAATCACTTTCTTTTATTAAATTATGTTTTAGTGCAAAACGCAAAGATTCCAAACTATGATTGAGTCCAGAACAAGAGAAAAGATGAAAGAAGTGTTGGTGTTTCTCTTGTGACAAATAAATGTCCTGTATTTTATGCCACAACATCTTATCAGTTATAAGTTTTACCATCAATCCTTGGCAATACATCCAGTTCTGCCAACTTGGCAAAAGTCTGCAAATACTTACAAAAATGTATAATTCTACTCACACAATTGTCATTCAAGTTGTGTTACTTTTCTTATGATATCGTAACGACGTATCAACACTCATATCACAGTTGCAATATCGTACATTATAATCGTAGAAGCAAGGCGTCTTTTCGACGTCTTATTCAAACATCTTTATATAAAAATATATGTAAGTATAATGTATACATCTATATATTTTATATAACCAATTGTAACAATGATTAGAAAATAATTTACTCGCAAGTATCTCGTGTTTTTACAAACTCATAATACTGTATCAAGTTTCAGGTAATGATTTGGTAATATTATATATAATATATTAACAGCAAAGTAACGTTATACAGACGAGAAATAGAAAATCGTACCTGTATTGTACAGGATTTTTTAAATGCCACTGTAATATAGCATTGACATGTTCTTTGCACTTTAAGCCACCAAGAATGCACGTCCATTTTAAAACTTCGTGATATACTTGATTACTGACAGTATTCTCGGAAACATTTTTATGTGATATATCATCCAGAAAACTATTCAATATTTCCAGAACTTTACTCTATAAAAAAAAGTGTAAGGTGTATTAATGTATTTTGATAATTCCATAACTCGTAAGTGTACTCAAAAGATGTGTATTTAAGAATCATTGCATATTAATTATTGTTTTATAAAGTTACTTTACTAGTTACTTTTGTAAATTACTTTATACTGTTTTTTTTGTCAGGTGATCAAAGACAATTGCAGAAGGAAACGAAACTTATAAACTGTATATTATAAAACTAGTTGAGTGAAAGTTTCTTTTATTTAGTTGCTGAGTAGGATTTTTTACTTTTGTTCTTTTTTAATGCACTGGAAAAATACGTACCTTGATCTTTGCGCTTTCCGGTAATGGAAAAATCTTTGATACGTATTGAAGAGTTGTAAATATGGAATGCCACACTATGTACGAATTCTTTACGCGAACTACATTGCTTGCAAGATTGAAAAATATGTCTAAATTTTCACTATTTGCAGCAGGAGGTACAAAATACTTTGTATTTTGTATTAAAAAATAAAAAGCATCGTCGAGAATTTGTGCTAAAGTGACGTCAGTTAAATTAGATGCATTCCAAATCTCAGATTTTTCACTTTTTAGGAAGAGAGCAATATTTTCCAAAGATTTACGATCATAGTTGACACGATATCCTACACCAATTTGTTTATACATAAATATTTATAAAATAAACAAAAAACATCAAAAACGAAAACAATAGAAAAAATTAGGTAAAGTAAAAAAATTAGTGAAAACATTAAATATACTATTTACAGAATACATAGAATATAACAAAGTTTTTTTGATTGTATTACCATTGTGCGCTGTGATTATGATAAAATCATCTTCTTTAATATACGGAACTAAGATACTTATTCCGTTTGGTTTCAGGTACACATAATTAGTACTAGACGCCTTTCTTAATATTTGTACATAGATTACAGGTATCCACCACTTGTATGCACATATGTCTTTTTCTTTATTCGTAACACAATCTCGAATCATAATTTCTAGAAATTGTGTATCATTGTTCCGGATTACTTGTACCACAGGATAACCATCGTGTGTCATCCATGACTTTATCACATATGTTAAATTTATACTTCCTAAATACATATTTTTATTTATGATCGGCTCCAACATTAAATTGTTCCATATAATCTCGAGAGTAGACTGGTCATTTAATGTCTCACTTGATGTACTAGTATTAATGACAACAGATAGCAAAACAAAAAATATATTGGTGTTAAATGTCTTAAACGTAATAAATATTTAAAGATGTTTTCACGTTACGTATAAAATCATGCTTAAACCCACACTTTCTCTCTTTAATCAGTGCTTTACAAATGTATAATACTTACGTGTTATATAATTTTATTGCGTTCTCAAAAATAAAGTTGTATACTACATCTTGATTACGGAATAAGCTACTAATCATATAGAAAATAGTGAATGCTAAAACATAATTCCGAATGTGTAAACGTTATTCAATTATAATCACAAGACTATGTAAATAATTGTTGATAAATGCATACAATGAAAACTGGATGACTCTAATTTATAATTCGATGATGTATTCGCAAACATTATAATGTATATTTTTATTCTTTGTATATCTATGAGATATATAAACGTAGGGTTTATATTGTTACGCAAATTTTTAAGCACACAATTAAAAGTTGTAAATATCGTTTTTCCTTACTTTTTTCTCTCCACATTTTACTAAAAGTTATGTTGTGAAAAAGTCGATTTTCTTGTAGTGGTAAATCATATTCAATAAAAGCTTGTGTATATTCAAAAACCATTCGTCGTGTCTGTACCACAATCGACATCAGTAAAGTCTCACTGTAAATCTACCAAAAGTTTACATGATTACGCATATGTATATTTTAGCTTCGTTATTTCTTTTTAGGTGAACTTAGTAATACAAAGGTATAGTGCTAAATTTTTGGTATCAAGTATAGAAATCCTTCTAGTATAGTCAAGAATGTTTGTGTATAATGTAAACATTAAAAACGCAATGTGACAATAACATCTTTTACCAAAATGTCTGAAATCACTACATAATACAAACTATTATTCTTCTTTTTCGGTTTGCATTAAATATCTTTGTGAAAATTATGTGATCATATAGGATTATATGTGAATCAGATAAAATTTTGTATGATTGTGTGAACTTTTATATAAGTTAAATATGATTTTACATAAGGTGGATATTATTTTCTGTAATCGTGTAAAATGAGATCCGAAATTTGGCGCGATCTGATTTTATATGATCTTATATAAATATAAGCAATCATATACTATCGTACATAATGTTGTGTATTTATATGATCATATAAAATCAGATCGCGCCAAATGTTGGATCTGATATTACGCGATCGCATAAAATCATATTTGACTTAAATAAAACATTATACAATCTTACAAACTTACATCCAATTTACATATAATCCTACATGTGATTACATGATTTTTCAGTTTTTCTCAAGGTGTAAAAGCTACAGATTTACAAATGCAAGTATTACCTGATCGACTAAATAAACTCCGTAAAATGTCAAAAATCCTTCGATAAACCAAGAATCAGACTGTTTAAGTGTAAGTAACCAATTACTGAATGCTTCTTGTATCACACTGCGTGCAACCAAACATGTTACTTCTATTTTTCTTTTAAACGAATCACTTTCTTTATTGTATGCAATATCAGCGTCTCTAAAAATAGTAGTGTTGTTAATGCATTTCTGTCGTTCACATCATGTGGATATATTTGTTGGAAGCTAAGTTTTTGAGTAATATATCTTACCTAAAAAGGACAAGTCCAGTAGCTACTATAGTTTCGTAGCTGTAGGTTGTTGAAAGTGCTATATACTGCACGTGTGAGATTGGTGTAACGTCTCTTTTCTTGCATCTAATAAAACTAGTAATATGACGTATAAGACGTTGTGCGTATGAAATGTCATTTTCCACTTGTACTCTGCTGTGTATGCTAAGTGTATTTGACATGAAGGTAAAGTTGGTGCATTCAGAAGGTACGACTACTGTTGCTACGGCACGAGTGGATATTAAAGGTGTACGGAATAAAGTATATGTATAAACTTGAGATTTTTCCACTAGTTTATCACGTATATTTGAAAGAGCTGTTTCACTACTGGTATGCTTGATTCGAATAGTAAATGTGGCCTTAGTTGCGAGGTTTTCCCAACATGGAAATATCCATTCAGCGGGAATACGCGGTAATATCAAATATCTATAGAATGTAAAACGTTGTTGTTCTTAGTAATTTGTTCCTTAAAAACTTTATAACTCTTATTGCAACAGTACAAAAAAATAAATAATTTCTGCATTAGTTTTTAATGCACTTACTTTTTTATTTTAGTTTCATAAATAAAAGGATAAATTCTCATAACTTTATTTAAACTGCAATTATATTTTGCAGATATCCACAATCTACTTCCATTTACTATTGGTTGTTGTATTCTAAAATGTTTTCTATTATAATTGAAACTGATGTTCAATGTTTTGAATTGATCGTCCGGAAATAATGGCAAAACTTTTGTTTCCCAAAATAAAGATGGAAAATTAAAAGAATCAGTCATGATGTTAATTTTCGGTTGTTCACAGTAACGTCCGAAATAAACTTTTATGTTTTGCAGTGGACAGTGAACGTTCAATGTAACAAGAGAATCAACAATCAGAGAATTTTTTTGTATTTCCGCAGAAATATTCAGAATATATTCCCTCGGTTCTATACAGTTCGGAGAAACATTCTCATCTGCAGAAGAAGTAATTCCATTGACACATAAGAGACATAGAGTTCCAAGAACTGTAAGCATCTGTGTAGTTAGTATCTATAAAATAATTTTGTACAAGTATTGTATAATTTTGAACAAGAAAAACACATGTTATTAAAATCACAATTATAACAAAAAGTATTATAGAAAAGAATTATTAATTGCTGTTTTAAATACATAAATGTCAAATATGATTGTACGCAAGTATGTATCTTTCTTTTTGCGAATAGTTTTTATTAACAACTTTTGAACTCTATAAAATATTAAGCATAAAAGTATGTGTTTCTTAAAAAATATTTTACAGCGTCTTTATTTCTAGCACACACACGACATTATTTGTTATTGTTGTATGTCTTATCCGACATACAAAATTAAAAACACAGAAGTACAGATTATGTTAACAACAAATTCGATATTCACTTAATAAAATTAATTTCGAGAAAACTGTTTAAGTTTTTTATAATTTATTTTAAATGAGATAAGTTGAATATTAAGACACTGAAGAAAAAGTATTACTGCATCGTAACAATATATACAAATAACAAGAAATATAGGCCTTACGAGACTTTCGCAGGATGTTTGAACGGAAACTGTACGTGTACATATATACCTATACATGTAACAAATTCAACTTGTAAATGTTTTACAAGTAGCTTGTTATTAATTTCAACGAAACTTAAGTCATAATTGTTTAATATATACCAATTATTATATGCTAATAACCAATTACTATATACCACTTACTATATGCTAATATTCAAAATTGTTTAACTACATACTTAGTTTTAATTTACATTAACTATATAGACAAAGTAAAGATTTCGAAGTCAATAGTCCACTGGTGATGGTTGGTGAAAGAAAGATTTCATTCGTTTGTTTTCGCACACTCATATTTATGTTGTTTGTGTGACTTTTCTTGACATGACTGTTGACATGTAATCAGTGTCTTTTGAAAATGTAATGTACGTTACACATTTCTATAAATATTATCATAATTTTTGTGATTATTTTGATCTTTACTTTGTAAAGTAGATTTTGCTTCACTTTGTTTATGGTTTAATAGTTTTAATATATTTATATGCGTAGTTTTCTCATGTTTCTTTTAAACGTTTGTAGATTCTAAACAAAGTAACCTTATATATTTCTTACTTTGCACATATTAGAATTGGCTGATGATGATTGCAAAAATAAAAGTGATCAAAAAGTTTTTATCGTTACTTTATAAACACAAATTTTTCTTTTACCTACTACCACCTGTAGACTGCAGCTTTAAAGTTCTTTCTTTCTCTTTTTCTCTCTGTTTTCTCGTATTTTATCTATTACATTTATTTTTAAGCTTTTTCAACCACTTAATCATTAACACTATAATATGCTTTGTTGAGATAACAGGTCTATGTTATTTCATTTTCTATGGTTTGTTTTGTGTTTGGTTCAATACAAAATTTATAGTATTCTTTAACATACAAGAAGCAATTTTTATTCTACAAAAAATAGCTTAATGACTTACCATCTTTTGTATAGTGATATTCAATGCATTGAAGTATAAATCTTGCAAAAAAAAGTGCAAACTGGTAATCAAACAAGATCGAAAGCGTATCTCGTGATTGTATCTGCGCGTTCTCGCCTCTTCGAGAAATTTTGGATAACTAAAGAGCAGTCCTTTCTGTGAAATAATGAATACACACCACGATGGGTAAGTTTTACGTGCCGTTCGCAAAGCTCGTGAGCGTTATCTATCTTTGTTTACTTTTCGATGAGAAATAAGGATAAAATGATTCTATGAGAGTTGCGAACGGCAAGTGGAAGTTACTTGATGTAAACGTATGTGTGGGGGTAGAGCATAGACTTATACAGGATGTCTGACAATCACTTTAACATCTCTCGTAGGCAGATAGAAGGAGTACAACTGAGTCGAAAATTTCTGAATCAGTTTTTCCAATAACTTATAATAAAGGTGTAATTAGAGTGAATAAATCAAGCCAATCAGCGCCGACCGTTAGCCGAACGCACTTCAGTGAACCACACGTCTGGTGTGCGTGAGCGCTCCGCGTGGCTCACTGACGTGAGCCCAGCTAAATGTCAGCGCTGATTGGCTTGATTTATTCAATAATTACTTTTTTATTATATGTAATAGAAAAAAATGGTTCAGGACTTTTTGACTCAGTTTTACTCCTTCTACCTGCCTACGAGAAATGTTAAAGTAATTGTCGGACACCCTGTATAATAAACGGTACATTTGTGTAAGAAGAGCTAAAGCTTCGTTCAGTCTCAAAAGAGACAGAAATAGTCGTGGAGTAGTTCTCTTCTTTTCTAGCAGTGAGTTGATTGGTGGCCGCGGCAGGTCGAGGAAGTGGCCGAGAGTAACGAAGATAGACGTCTGACTGAGAGTGTGTTGAGAGAGAGTGATAGTGAGAGGTGATAGCATGCATGTAGCAGGTATAGACTTGTTGAGAAACTTGGCAGGCGCTAACAATTAACACTAACAATTCATAAATCTTTTTATAATTTAATTTCTTTCATACTTCTATAGAATTTAAGTTAACATATTTTTTAACGGAAATTTTCTATAAATTAAGCTATCTTTACATAACAACAGTTGTTTATGCTTTAGTGTAACCAACTGTTGTTGTTTCTCTTTATAAACATAAATAAATTAATAAAAAAATTATATCCGCACAAGACTCGAACCTTTATAACCACTCGAGCAAACAAGTCAAAAGTAATGGCCTTTTGTGTTTAAGGCCTGGTTTATGGGAACAATAACTGTTAACTTATGCCGGAACCGGTAGAGTTTACCTATAGGATTTCACTGCTTCTGTTTATATAAAATTGCCGAATGCGTATAAACAGAAGTATTAGAATCTTATAGCTAAACTCCACCGGTTCCGGCATAAGTTAACAGTTATTGTCCGCATAAACCAGGCCTAACTACTCCATGGTTAAATAAAACATGTGTGACTATTTGTGATTGGTCGACCGCGTGACTTTTGATTTCCCGGTGAAGATACTGCTGATTATTGTGTTCTTTCGGATGGCACGTGCATGCTCACGTCTACGGGCTCGTTCGGTCTTTATAACTTGTTGATTACGCATCGGCGCGCAATATACAATAATTATTATTTACTTCAGATTCGACAAGAGTCAATGGAACAAAAGAGTAAAATGTACGTGCTCGTAATATTCTTCATTAGATAGATCCGACTTTTATATTGCTGAAATTACTTGGATGTGTAAAATCAATACTAAAAGTTATGTAAATTAGAATACAATTATGACTTTCTGAGAAAACATAGAAATTATGATCATATACGATTATATGTAAGGAATCAGATAACGCAAAATTTTGGATCTAATGTTATATGATCATACACGATTTTCTATATTTATATACGATCATATAAAATCAGATCGAGCCAAATTTTGAATTTGATTGTTTAGGATCACACAAAATCATATCCAACGTATATAAAATCATATTCGAATTATATAGAAGTGTATACAATCATACAAATTTGCATCTGATTCACATACAATTCTATATGATCACATGAGTTTCCATTTTTTCTATAGTTTGTATCTATAAATATATGGTGTATTGTAAACAAAAAATTTAAGTGCAAATTAAACCGCAAGTATGACAAGAAGTTATTATACCAAAAGTAAAACCTTTTGGCTTATTTTAATATATAAATGACAATCATAAATGAATGTGACCGATATGCGTAAATTTTTTTATATAACAATTTAGAAAGCTCTTGATAACTCAGCATATGGGTGCATGTTTATCAATAATCTACGATGTCTGTAGTTTTACGATACATATTCTGTGTCGATTTATTTAGATCTAAGCAAATCTATACAGATCTGAGATAATCTACTTGTACGTATATCTATAGTAGATCTAAGTAAATTTAACGTAGATCTACTAAGAAATAAAAGTGTAAATTTACATACACTTAGTTATATTTATATAAATCTAATTTCTATCTATTTAGATGTACTTTGTATCTCTCTCTCTCTATTTAGATATAATTTATATTTATTTGGATTTAATTTAGATTTAATCTAAATAATTTAGATCTAATTTAATTTTTCACGAGTAAGATTGTAAGCAATTCTTCTTCAAATTTTACGATTTCGACTAAAATTGTGTCACGTGCAATGGCCTTAAATGCAAAAGCATACATTGCGTATTATTTACTGTTTTATCGCAAATCTCTAGTATTTAAAAAGGTATTGCAAATAGTTTGGGTAGTCGAAAAAAAATATATTGCATACAAATCTTTCTACATAGATTTACTTGAGAATATTGCGTATTCCTAAAAAGTGCGAAATTTTTAAAAACTAACAAGCAAACTTTAGTTTGCAAATACAATTTTTATTATAATTAAGTATGTAAATAATATTTCTTTGGAAACACACATATCAATTAATGAAAAGGAAAGAATAAATTATTACAGTAAATTAAAACTAAAGTATCATTTCTAGTTTTTTAAAGATATACAAAGAAATAGTAATTGTTTGAATAAGTAACATCACGAAAAAAATTGGAAATTCATGTGATCATAGAGAATTATATGTGGATCGGATGTACTTTTGTATGATCGTAAATATTTATATAAGTCAAATATGATTTTATATAAGTTAGATATGATTTTATGTGATTGTGTAAAATCAGATCCGAAATTTGGCGCAATCTGATTTTATATAATCATCAAGAGGCACGGTAGTGCCTCGCGCCAAGTTCACGCGCAACTACGGTGCACACTAACTGCACGAGCACGCTGTTATATAAATATATAAAATTATGTACGATAGTATATGATTTTTTATATGTATATATGATTATATAAAATCAGGTCGCGCCAAACTTCAGATCTCATTTTACAGTATCACATAAAATCATATCCAACTTATATAAAATCATATTCGATTTATATAAAAGTTTACACGATCATACAAAAGTGCATCCGATCCACATATAATCTTATATGATCACATGATTTTCCATTTTTTCTCGGGATAGCTCGATATACATATATAACACTGTTTGATACAGAGTATTGTCTTCTTTCCTTTACATTTTACAGTTTTATACCTTAATATCGTGTTTTTCAGAAAGCGTATGCTAAGTATTCATGTCTGCGCAAATGGTTATATTAAAAGTTATACATAGTAACAATTGTGTAAGATAAATATCAGTATATTATTATTCATCTTATTAAAAACTCGAATGTATTTTATGACCACTTTGCAAATTATTAAAATCCATATCTTATAGATCTGATTTTTAACATAATTCATAAATACCTATTAGTGTCATAAAATAAATTGAGGTTTCTTATACAAAACCACACACACACACTAACTCTAGTATTCGACGTATTACATGAATACTTTTTATTTAATTAAAACTGTAGACTATTATACTAAAAAATTTTATGTAGTCATAGAACTAAATAATTCGTGCGGTTAGTAGAAAATGTTTATCAGTTTCTTTAAAACATTTTCATTCTAGTTAACATCCTACGACGACTCTTAACTTTCTCTCTAATTTTGACAAGTATTACCTACAAAAAACAAACTACAGTTACAATAACATCTTGTATCATACTTTTGCATAAGTCTGAGAACGTTAAAAAATACACTTTTGTAAAACAAACAAAAATATAGCCAAAAAACCCAGTTTATTTATAAGATAAACATAAATTTTGATTTAAACAAGTAGATAGCAATGCACAAAGAAAAATTATTTAGAATTTATATTTTTATATTTATAAAAACTTTTTTACCTTCTCCATATTAGATATGTTACTCAGTTCTTCAAAACACAAGTCTATAATCTGAAAAAACTTAAGTTAGTAACATTGAATTTGATAACTGATATTACGCAAAATTCTTATACAGTACATATATTTTTTTAATATGCGAAACAAAATTAAAGGTATATAAAATATTATACTATTATACTTGTAATACACACGCATGCTTATACATATGTATATCTATATGATTTATGGTTTACATTTACAAGTAACAAAAAACAATTATGTTCGTATATCATACCTTTTCAAGATTTTCTTCTAAATAAGTGTTGTTAATAATAAAAGTGACCAGTGCAAATAGATTGTCTGTGATAGATTGTCTACAAAAAAAGAACAAATAGATACTTTGTGAATGAAATTTTTATGTATATACAACATATTCTTACACATGATAATAAAACAATATATATCATGTAAATAATGATAAATAAATATACAGACTACATAGAATATATTTTATATTATTTATTTGTACAGTATAAATATAAACACTTTTAGATACAGAACATTCTTTACCTTGCAACACGTCTTATTTTGTGTATTATACTTTTCAATAATGTAACATTTTTTGAATATTTTGCTATACTACTGAGTAGAATATTAATAAACGTCCGTTTGTTTTGTAGATTAACCAAACGTAAAGATTGCAAAATATTATGCCCAGAACAAGGTGACAATTCAAACATTTCTCCTAAGTTTCGCTGGGTTACATATATTTTCTCTATGTTTTGCCACAAATCAGACGTATAAGTACCATTTTCTAAAATTAAACCTTGACAGTATATCCATTTCTGCCAACTTGGCAAAAGTCTGGAAATATTAACAAACATATATAATTCTACTTACACACGTATCACTCAAATAATTTTAGTTTTTTCTTTTTATATTGTAATGATGTATACAACTCATGTCACATTTTAAATTATGTTTATTATAACCATAGAAGCAAAATGTCTTTTGACGTCATATTCATTTAAATTTTTATGTAAGTGTATACTTGTAATTTACAAATTTATGTATTTTCTAATATGTATTTACTATAAATTTATGGAATTCTATGTAAAAAATAATTCATTTGCGAATGTCTATTGTCATTACAATATTATAATATCACCACTCAAGTTACAGTTCTATAATACTATGTGCGATGTATAAAAAGCACAGTTATATACAACGGTATAGTGACGTCACTGTGAGAGAAATATAAAAACATATCTGTGATGTACAGGATTTTCTAAATGCCAATGTAATATAGCATTAACATGATCTTTGCATTTTAAGCCACCAAGAGTGCATGTCCATTTTAAAACTTCGTGATATACTTGATTACTGACAGTATTTTCAAAAACATTTTTATGTGATGTAGTTAAAAAAAAACTATTTAATATTTCTAGGATTTTATTCTATAGAAAAAGTGTAGCGTGTATTAATATATTTCGATTACTCTGTAAATCCTTAGTAAATTAAAAAAATGTTTATTTAAGCATCATCGCATATTAATTATTGTTTTGTAAAATTACTTTACTAGGTACTTTTCTAATTTATTTTATCCGTTTTAGTGCCACGCAGCGCGATCGCGCTGTTCGCGTGCTGTAAGAAACTGTATCGCGATGTTCGATCGCGATCGGCAGTTAGCAACGCTCTCGGTTTGGAGTGTACCTTGTCGCGAGTCTGTCAGACTTCCCTCTCGTAATTATTAAAAAATATGAAGCGCGAACGCGCCGCGTGGCATTTTTCGACGAAAAAAAGGAGCAGCGCGACCGCGTCGATCGGCATTACTCGCAGATAAATGAAGGAAGCGCTATCGCGCTTCATGGCACAATCCGACACGGATTTTTAAAAACCCCTGGCACTAAAACGGTTATAGTATGTGTTCTGTTGTCAGTTGATCAAAGACGACTGCAGAAGAAAACGTAACGTATAAACTGTATAGTATAAAACTAGTTCACTGAAAGTTTCTTTCATTTAGTTGCTGATTAGGATTTTTTACTTTTGATCTTTCTTAATGCACTGGAAAAATATGTACCTTGATCTTAGCATTTTCCGGTAATGGCAAAATCTTTGATATATATTGAAGAGTTGTAAATATGGAATGCCACAGTATGTACGAATTCTTTCCGCGAACTACATTGCTTACAAGATTAAAAAATATGTCTATATTTTCAATATTTGCAGCACGAGGTACAGTATACTTTGTATTTTGTATTAAAAAATAAAAAGCATCGTCAAGAATCTGTGCTAAAGTGACGTCAGTTAAATTAAATGCATTCTCAGAGTTTTCACTTTTTAGGAAGAGAGCAATATTTTCTAAAGATTTACGATCATAGTTGACACGATAACCTACAAATAAATGTTTGAATAAACACATTACAAATACAAGAAATTAAGAAAAAGAAAAACAAGAAAAATAAAGCAACCAAAGCATAAATGTTACGATGGTAAAACTTTCAAATATACTGTAGAGACTAAACAAAACATTACAGTCCTACTTTCTTTATATTGTATTACCATTTGGCTCCGTGATTATGATAAAATCATTTTCTTCAATACTCGCAAGAAAAATACTTGTTCCGTCTGGTATTAGGTACATATAATTAGTAGTAAACGTTTTTCTTGATAATTTTACGTAGATTATAGGTATCCACCACTTGTATGCACACATGTTCTTTTGTNTAANCGTAACACAATCTTGAATCATAATTTCTAGAAATTGTGTATCATTTTCTCGTTTTACTTGTACTACAGGATAACCATATTGTGTTATCCATGAAGTTATCACATTTGTTATATTTATATTCTTCAAATACATGTTGTTATATATGGATGGCACAAACGTTATATTGTTCCATATACTATCAAGAGTAAAATGTTCCTTATATGTTTGACTTGATGTACTACTATTGGTAACAACAGATAACAAACCAAAAATTACATCGATTTTAGGTGTCTTAAACGTATTGAATATTTGAAGAAGTTTCCACGTTACGTAGAATATTATGCTTAAACGCACAATTTTTTATTTTAATGATTAATTTATAATATAACTCTAATACTCACGTGTTATACAAATTTATCGCTTTCTCAAAAATAAAGTCGTTTAGAACATTTTTGATACTGAATAAGTTATTCATCATATAGAAAATATTAAATCCTATAACATAAAGTGATAGTTGGATTATTTTATTTGAGTTTTAAATAACAATTTTTCTTACCTCTCTCTTTCCACATTTTATCAAAAGTTTCGTTTTTGAGAAATGGATTATCTTGTATTAAATAATAATATTCAGTAAATGCTTGTGTATATTCAAAAACCATTCGTCGTGTCTGAACCACAATCGACATCAGTAAAGTCTCATTGTAAATCTACCAAAAACTTATATAATTATACATATGTCTAGTTTAGCTTTGTTAATTCTTTTTAGGAGAACTTAGTATTACTAATTTGTATTACTAAATTTTTGGTATCAAGTATAAAAATCCTTCTATAAGCAAATTATTATTACTAACATTAGCCAAGAAGTTTTGTGTGTAAACATTATAAAAGCAATGTGACAATAACATCTTTTACCAAAATGTCTAAAATCACTACATAATACATATTATTCTTCTCTCTCGGTGTGCAGTAAACATCTATGGTATATATACCAGGTCTATACATATGAAACCGGTATTTTTTTCAATAAAAAACACATTAATTTTAAGTGAATGGTAACAAATATTTTATTCAAAGTATGCGCCCTCGCTGGCTACACATTTTGTCCACCTCTCAGGCAATTTATGGATACCTTGCCAAAAAAAGTCTTTGTTTTTTGAAGCAAACCAGTCATCGAGCCATTTTTCAACATTTCCTCAAGAAATGAAGCGCTGTTCGCTAAGTGCGTGTCCCATCGATGCAAACAAGTGGTAGTCGGATGGAGCCAAGTCTGGTGAGTAAGCGGGGTGGGGTAGCGGTTGCCAGCTGTACGACTCAACCAATTCCCGAGTCTGTTTTGTTCGGTGTGATGGTGCATTGTCATCGAAAAAAATCACTTTGTCATGCCTAGTTTCATATTCTGGGCGTTTTTGGCGCAGAGCACGGTTCAAATTGGCCAATTGTTGTTGGTAGCGTTGAGCATTACCAGTTTCGCCCGGTTCCAGAAGCTCATACCAGATTACACCACGCTGATCCCAGAAAACACAGAGCATTGTCTTTTTTCCGAAGCGATTTGGTCTTGGGGACGATTGTGCTGGTTGGCCAGGGTCCACATACGATCTTTTGCGTTTGGGAAATATATCCACTTTTCATCGCCAGTAACTATCCGATGCAAAAACGACTTTCTTTTTTGTCTGGCGAGCAGCATTTCACATGTTGTTTTTTAATTTTTCTGCTGCCTGTCGTTCAGCTCATGTGGCACCCATCTTCCGATTTTCAGGATCTTTCCCATGGCTTTCAAACGTCTGGAAATGGTTGCCTTGGACACATTAAGTTGTTCTGCGAGCTGTGTTTGTGTCTGACCATCGTCTTCATCCAGCAAAGCCTGCAATTCGACGTCCTCAAACGATTTCGCTGGTTTGCCGCGGTCCGCGTTTCTCACATCGAAATTACCACTTTTAAACTTGTTGAACCACTCATTACACTGCGTCCGACCAAGAGCGTGCTNTCCGTAAGCTTCGACAAGCATTCGATGAGATTCTATCGCCGATTTACCCAAATAAAAGCAGAAAATTAATGCTCCCCGCAAATCGTTGTTTGAAGGAACGTATTTCGACATTTTCAAGAGCGAAAAAAAACACGATGTTGTATGAAACTTGAAATGTTTGGTACTGAATATTGTTCACACATGACAATACGCCAAGTAGCGCCAATGGTAAGTTTTGATAGTTCCGACAACTGTGCCTACTGACCGCTAGATGGGAATACCGATTTCATATGTATAGACCTGGTATTGTTACGTCCTGGAGACTCCACAATCCCCTTGTTTCCTGCGACGCGACGCGCCAGCGCATAGCAACCCTTTTCTTTTGGTCAATAATAATAAATAATTCAATCGGGTCTCCTATCGTTTGGAAACTTAAAACTTCAGACGATAGGAGAACAAACAAAAACCATATCGGCGCCCGGAAAGATAAACTGCGCCTAGCAATAACACGAAATTTTAGATAACTATTCGAGCAGCTTTCCAAACAAACCCGGATATCTCCGGGTCATAAAAATGCCGGTCATAAAAATTAGAGCGACCGGCGCAAATAAAAACTCCGGCATTTTTATTACAAACAAACAACAAGGGGTCTATGCGGCGTGATCGCAAAAGACAACACTCTCCCTTTTTCCTTCCCCGGAAAATCGGACGAGGCGACCGAAGCGAGAGATCGTCGCC